>NC_041386.1:453216532-453248289 GCF_002162155.2 Triticum dicoccoides | reverse complement strand
GTCATCTGTCTCTGAATCCTCCTCTGAGGAGCTACCTGTAACCAGCAAGAAATCTGCACTGACAGGTAGCACTGACTGCTCAAAAGACCTTGTTTTCGCTCCAGATTTTCCCATGTCCGACTCAAATGGCTAATGCATAGGAAGAGTAGATGCATGTATAAACATTTTTGACAAATGGAATACATTACGAAAAAATATGGCATGATACAATTCACATATACGATGGCTGGCTAAACAGGATGGCATTGCATGATTCACGTATATGATGCCTGGCTAAAGGAGATGGCATTGCATAATTCCCATATATGATATAGAAACCAAACAGGTGGCATTCACACAAAGCAAATCTAAACGAAGCTGGTGACATATAAGATGTATAATGTAAGCAATGCGAGGCGCCATATGCATGGTATGACCAACATCAGCATTCTAGGTTTGAGCAAACACCTCAGGTGGTACATAGGAGTGGTCGGCTCCCTCTGAATCCCCATCTGAATAGTTATCTTCCTTTGGAATACAATCTAGAATGGCGGGAGGGGGCCCCACTTCGCCCACCATGGAGGGCGTCTGCATGACATTATATTCGCACACAATGGTCTTCTCTTTTTATCTACATGTTCAGTACAATTGTGTACAATAACTGACATGCATAATAAAAAAACATAGTTAGAGTATAAAGGCCTAACGGGTGCATGCAGAAATCAAGACTGATGGTAGCAAACGAGTGGATAGATCCAGAACTAATGATAGCAGGTAGATTATATCTTCAGTTTAAAAATATAGACAATGGATCATCTACTGCTTATTGTCAACCCAACATGAACCACATAGAAGACCCTAGATGAACCAGATAGTAGACAGATACTATTCGTTGCTGCCTCGATATGTGCCCCAAGGGCATTTTAAAACTCAAGTTTGAACGATAAAGTAGCAGGTAATAATAACCGATGTATAACGTAAGCAAACACGAAAGAGTGCAACCTCTCTTCCGGAACTGTGTAGTCCTCAGGTTCATCTGCTCAGTTGATGATGGTAATGCAGTTGGCGTGGCTGCCGGCAATGGGGAAGATGATCTAAGGCGGCGAAAGAAAGTCTGCAGGGGGAATCTCTGCTACAGTGAACGCTTCCGTCTATGGTGCACCTCAGGTGGGGTGGATGACGACACAGCAGGAGCAGGACAAAACACACAGAGTTTTCTTTGACGCCTATCTAAAAATCAAGTAAATCTATAAGGGCTTCTTAGAATTGGAGGATTCTGTAAATGCATGGATAGGAAAAACACAGGAATAAGATAGGAATGCACGTGCAAAACAGAGCATTTGGAGACATAGGATTTTTGTCAACCTGGGTGTTTGGTTCACATGAATGGAAAGAACACATGAATGGAGAAACATGGTCAAATTAAAGTCAAACCACGTGAAACTGAAAAAATAAGGATCTTATTATGCCAGTAATGCAATTAGTCCTGTTCTTCATGCATATTAATTTGAAAAGGACGTCCAAGTGGATATTAAAATTCCTATGTTTTTTCTTTGAAAGAGATACCAAAGGGAAAAAATCCTCCAGTTTTGCTTTGCTCCACTCCTTCTAACTAAATGCATGAATAGTAGTACCATAGTAGTTCCATAACAAAGGATCTCTGAGGGATCGACATGAATGCAGAGTAACAAAGTGATGCAACGAGTGTACAACCTCTTTGGCATAGCCTTGTCGACCTCAACATCATTGGGTTGGACGTGGAGGATGGTGATGCTGGTGTGCCTGTCGGAGGTGGGGAAGAAGATCTGAGGCCTCCGGGCGCGCCCTGGTGGGTTGTCCCTTCCTTGTGACTTCCCCAGATGCAACCAGGGCCCAACATGTTCCTTCTGGTCCATAAAAAATCTCCGTAAAGTTTCGTGGCTGTTGGACTCTGTCTGATACTGATTTTCTGTGATGTAAAAAACACGAAAAAATAGGAACTGGCACTAGGCACTATGTCAATAGGTTAGTACCAAAAAATGATATAAAATGACTATAAAATGATTATAAAACATCCAAGATTCATAATAAAACCTCATGGAACAATAAAAGATTATAGATACGTTGGAGACGTATCACCGCGGCACGGCGGGACATCTTTGCTGCATTCGCGGCGTGGCGGGACACCTCTGCTGCTTCCACAGCGCGGCCAGACCTGTCTGCTGCATCGACGGTGCGGCATGACCTCCATGTTGCTTCGGCGGCACGGCGGGACATGTCGGCTGCTTTCGCAGCGAGGCAGGACATCTCTCGTGCTTCCGCTGCCATGCTCGCCTCTCCTTGGTGGTAATCTCTTGACCCAGAACTCATGCTGGCCATGGCAGACGCAAGGGAAGAATGCTCAATGGCTTGTTTGTTTTTGTGGATGAGGAGGAATGTGCAGTCATCTTGGCATAGTAGTACATTTATAACCGAGTACTGTCGGATTTTGGGTTCCGGCAGACCCTTGAGGTTCGAACACTGGGGTGCGCACGGAGATTTCACCTTCTACCTACCTACACCCCTCCGCCTCGCTAAGATCTAAGCTATGGAAATAACAGCACAAGAGACACAGGGTTTATACTGGTTCGGGCCACCGTTGTGGTGTAATACCCTACTCTAGTGTGTGGTGTGGTGGATTGCCCCTTGGGCTGATGATGATGAGCGATACAAGGAAGAACAGCCTCGCGAGGGTCTGTTCTTGGCTGGGCCGACGAACTGCTAGGAGGAGTTCAGTCACCCTTCTCTCTCTCTTCTCGATTCTCTCTCTGGTTTCCCCCTCTTCCTACCCTCGAGGTGGCTAGTCCTATTTATAGGCAAAGGCCCTGGGCCTCTTCCCAAATATTGAGTGGGAAGGGCGCCAACAATTGGCCATTTTGAAGGGGGACATCTGGTACACTTATCCTGACTAAAGTTGGTCCTCGCCTGCCAAAGGCTCTGGTGGTGACGATGGCTTGGGCTCCACAATGACTTCCTCCCTGCCGTTGGGCTGGTCTTGGTCTCGTTGTACCGAAACGGGTGCCTTTGCTTGATGCTCTCGCCTACGCTTGCTCCCTTTGCACCAAAGAGGAAAGGAGGACACTGCGCGGGCTGACGCCCGCCTGGCACCCTTGGTCGTCATGGCTTGCGTCACGGGCACATCATGAGGTACCCCGCCTTGATCTCTCCGCCTCCTTGCGAGCCAGCCTGATGAGGCCGTGCCTGAGGAAGCTCTGTGTCGTTCGCCCCGCGAGGCTTGACCCCTCGCGAGGGTCTTGGGTCTGTGTTGATGAAGATGGGCCGTGCTGGGCCCCTCCTCGAGCCACACCGCAGGCCGCAGGCAGGCAAGTCTGGGGACCCCCGTTCCCAGAACGCCGACAGTAGCCCCCGGGCCCAAGGCGCGCCCGGACTTGGCCGTGCAGGGAGGCGAAAGGGCAAGTGCGAAGCGCCGCGGGCCCTAACAGCCTGCGGCCTTGGGCGCCGCGTGGCGGTTGATTGGACGGGGCGTCTCCACTTCCCCATGGCGCCTCGGCAACTGCACGGATTGGACATGTCCCTGCATGCAAAGCTAGTCATGATTACCTGCGATCGTGGGGGCCGACGGTTGGCCCTCGCCGGTTATAAGTACGGATCGGCGCGCGCCCTTCCAGTTCATTCCCCCTTGCTTCTCCTTCTTCTTCATGGCCTCGTCGAGGAGGTTCTCGGCCGCAGAGAAGGGGAAGGCTCGCCAGGTTGAGCCTGGCTCTCCCCTGCCCAAGCGCGGCCGAGGGCGCCCACGCAAACATCCTGTGGCCACCACGGCAGCTCCCCGCGGCCATGGAGACGATTTCTAGCATGGTGACGGGCGGACTGCTGCGGCCGGGGGGCGCGCTTCGGTCGCACGTCCCCCTAGGCCGCGCTTTCGTGCTGCAGAGGTGTTGCCGGAGTTCGTTGTGTGGTCGGCGGAGCCGACTAGCACCCGGCTTCAACTTCCTCGCTTCCTCCTCGGCGAGCTCCCGGCCGGCGCCTCGGGCGGCCTCTGGCTTCAGGCAGACGGCTGCTGCAGCCGGGCCTCATGGGCTTCACTGGAGGTCTCCGCAGCCGGGAGCCTGGCCTTGACCCGCGGTTGGCAGACGTTTGCCCGCGCGCGTGGCCTGAGCCGTCGGTGCACCCTGCACTTCAAGTTTGACGGCGATGCCACCATCTACGTGAGGGTGTTTGGGGAAGATGGTCGCTGCGCAGGGTGCTGTCCTGAGGACGACGACCGCGGCCGGGAACCCAGCCTCGGCGATGATGGAGAGGACAACGCTCGCGTGATTGGCGGCGCTCAGGGTTCCCCAAGCTTCACCAGTTCTTCTTCAGGCGGCGACTCTTCTAGCGATGGCCGTGGTCAGCCTCCACGCTGCCGTACCTGCTTGGGAGGTGGTAGCATGTCTGCCCGCCGTCGCGCTTCGGTGAAACGCGAGAGGGAGTCTGCCTGAGCCCCGGAGGCAGCTCGAGGCTTCCCTGCAGGCCGGTGTGAGGCGAGTTGCGCCTGATTTGTTCTTTCTTTTCCTTTTTCCTGCGTAAAAAGACAGTAGCGTGGAGCCCCGCGGGGGCGTGTTTGGGTTATTGCTGTTAATCATCGCTTTGCTTCTGTTATCGTGCCTTCCGGCTACGTGCCCGCGCATGGATAGTTCCCAGCCCCAGCCATGGGGGGGCGACCGACCCAGGCCCTGTGTTCGTGTCGCGGTGCCCGTGGGGCACGGACTGGAGGGGTGCTCCTGTAATGGGCCCAGGTCGCGAAACCTTTGAACGACTAGGACAGGAACACTCGTGAGGGCGCTCGGCTGCCCCCTCGCGAGGCCTTGCATAAGAGAAATCGAGGCAGGAGAGTGAAAAGTCGAAGAACCCAGCCAAAGACGGCAACAACTTCAATAAAACTTTGAATGAGAATGAACAAGCCAACTGCGGAAAGCAAATGAAAAAGCCGCGTCCGGCACCTAATCTAGTCTTCGACGTCTTATCACCAGCGCGGAGCTAAGTGTTGCCACTGGGCGTGGGAGGGAGCCCCAGGGCCTGAGGCCGGCGCTCCTGAGACTCCGGGGCATGTACAGCCCCAACTCATTATTACGTGAGAGTGTCATGGGCGGCGAGCTTCACAGGCGTTGGCCTTCTTCACAGGCTTCGGGCCTTTCTTGGGGGAAGCAGGCTTCACGGGCATTTGCCCTCTTCACAGGCTCCGGGCCCTTTCCAAAACGCGACAGCTTCACACGCATTCGCCTTCTTCACAGGCTCTGGGCCTTTTCCAAAACGTGACAGCTTCACAGGCATTCACCTTCTTCACAGGCTCTGGGCCTTTTCCAAAACGCGACAGCTTCACAGGCATTCGCCTTCTTCACAGGCTCTGGGCCTTTTTAGGGGTAGAACCTCCTGAGGTGCTGGATGTTCCATGCGTTCTGGACCGACTCCCCCTCCTGAGTCTCCAAGCGCGCGGAGCCGGGCCTGGAAACGTGAACAACCTTGAACGGGCCCTCCCACATGGGAGAGAGCTTGTGCAGTCCCTCCCCGGAGAGAACCCGCCTGAGCACGAGGTCTCCTACCTCGAGAGTTCTGGGGCGGATGTTGCGGCAGTGATATCATCGCAGTGCTTGTTGGTACCTTGCCGCTCGCAGCGCGGCTTCTCGGCGACGTTCCTCCCCCAGCACGAGGTCCATCCCCCGCATGGTGTCCTGCTGCGCCTCGTCGAACGCCAGGACCCGCGCGGAGCAACGTCTGACCTCGTGAGGGAGGACCGCTTCGGCTCCGTAGACCAGGAAGAATGGGGTCTCTCCAGTCGGCTTGGTCACGGTTGTGCGGGTGGACCACAACACGGACTGAAGCTCGTCGTACCAACCTCTGCCGCAGGCCTCCAGATTCTTCTTGAACGTCCTGGTCTTGAGGCCCCTCAGGACCTCTGCGTTGGCTCGCTCGGCCTGGCCATTGCTTCGGGGGTGCGCCACCAAAGCGTAGCATATCTGCGTTCTAAGGTTAGCATAGTATGTTTTGAAGAGGTTACTGGTGAACTGCGAACCGTTGTCTGTGATGATGCGGTTCGGCACCCCGAACCGGCTCACGATGCCCCTGATGAACTTGACCGCGGAACCCGCGGGGATGGTGCGGATGGCCTCTACTTCAGCCCACTTGGTGAACTTGTCCACGGCGATGTAGAGGTAGAGGTAGACCCCTGGCGCCCGAGGAAACGAGCCCAGGATGTTCAGCCCCCAGACTGCGAATGGCCACGAAAGGGGTATAGTCTGCAGGCCTCCTGCCGGCTGATGGATTTGCTTGGCGTGGAACTGGCAGGCCTCACAAGCTTTCACCAGTTCAACGGCGTCATTGAGTGCGGTGGGCCAATAAAACCCACTGCGGAACGCCTTGCCGACGAGGGTCCATGATGATGAATGATGTCCACAGTCTCCGCCGTGTATATCTTCCAGCAGTTCCTTTCCTTGCTCCCTGGAGATGCAGCGCAGGGATACATCGTTTGGTCGCTTCCGGTAGAGCTCTCCATCCTTGATGCAGTATGCCATGGCATGCCGTGCCACACGCTCCGCTTCCTCCTCCTTCTCCGGTAGGGTCCCTTGTGTTAAGTAACTCCGGAGCTCCATGATCTAGCACCCCTCCTGAGGTTCCATCGTCAGGAGCAGGCGTGCTCCTGAGGCCGGGCCACAGATCGGGGCTCCTGAGGCAGGTGGCTGGGGGAGCTCCTCCCGAGGCTGAGCCGTGTTTGACAATGACGGCAGGGCTGAGGGCTTGAACAACCGCTCCTCGAAGACGCCAGGCTCCTGAGGTAACCGCCTGGACGCCCGTTTGGAGATGTCGTCGTCCTCCTGATTGGTGCCATGGGGCACATGCTGCAACTCCAACCCCCAGAACTGCTTCTCCATCCCGCGGACCTCCGCAAGGTAGGCTTCCATGTGCTCATCTTTCGGCTCATACACCTTGTTGGAGAAATTGACAAGGAGCTGCGAATCGCCCTTGATGGTGAGGCGTTTCACCCCCAGGGCAGCTGCGGCCTTCAAGCCCGCTATTAAACCTTCATACTCCGCTATGTTGTTGGAGACCTTTTCACCTTGCTGGAAATAGAGCTGTACATCGTAGTAGAGCTTGTCCTGAGTGGGCGATATAAGCACCGCCCCTGCCCCAGCGCCATGCCTGGAGAACGCCCCATCGAAGTTCATGACCCAACCTTCTGACGCCTCGCTTCCCGGGGAGAGGGACCGATCCTCGTCGGCCTTGAGGCCTGGTGCCTCCGTCCATTCTGCCACAAAATCCGCTAATGCTGCTCCCTTGATGACTCTGGTCGTGCTGAATTTGAGCTGAAACGCTTGTAGTTCTATGTTCCACTCAGCGACCCTTCCAGCTGAGTTAGGGCTCCCGCGCACTCTCTCCAGGGGGTATGACGAGACGACCTTGATGGGGTGACCCTGAAAATAGTGCCGCAGCTTGCGCGAGGCCACCAGTAGCACGAGGAGGAGCTTCTGAGGCATGGGGTACCGTGCCCTCGCATCCCGTAACACCGTGCTGACGAAGTACACTGGGTGCTCAACGAGGTTGGGTGCGTCAGTGCTGGTGGCGCCCTCCAGAGACCATGGCGCCTCCTGAGGCGATGAGGCCTCCTGAGGCTGGCCATCTGGGAGAGGGGCCTCTTCCGCCTCCGGTGCACTCCTCTGCGGCGGCTGATCCTCCTCAGCCGTGGTGGCAGTTTCTGTGGGCCTTCCCTGTTCCCGTTTTGCCTTGTCCCGAGCTGCTGCTGTGGTTTTGATTCGACGCTCCTCCCTAACCGCCACCAGGGCTGCGCTGGCGGAGTAGGGAGTGGCGGCGAGGTAAAGCACCTGGGGCTCTTGAGGGCGCGGGGCCACCATGACCAGAGGGCTGGTCAGGTATCTCTTGAGATCCTGGAACGCCTTATCGACCTCTTCAGTCCATTCAAAGGGCCCCTTTTTCTTCATTAGCTGGAAGAAGGGTAGCGCTCGCTCCCCCAACTTGGAGATGAAGCGCCCCAGCGCGGTCACGCGCCCAGTGAGCTTCTGCACTTCTCAGAGGGTCTTTGGCGGGCTCATGTCCTCGACCGCCTTGACCTTTTCTGGGTTAGCCTCGATGCCTCGGTGGGACACGAGGAAACCCAAGAGCTTGCCCGAGGGGACTCCGAACACACACTTCTCTGGGTTGAGCCGCAGGTTCACTGCGTTGAAGCTCGCGAAGGTTTCCTCCAGGTCTTTTATCAGGGTCCTGGCCTCCCGAGACTTCACCACAATGTCATTGACGTAAGCCTCAACATTCTTCCCGAGCTGTGGGCCCAAGGTGATGTGCATCAGCCGCTGAAAGGTCGCCCCTGCGTTACGCAACCCGAATGGCATGCACGTGTAGCAGTACACCCCACACGGGGTTAGGAAGGCTGTCTTTTCGACGTCTTCTACCGCCATCTTGATCTGGTGATACCCACAGAAGGCATCCAAGAAGCATAGCAGGTCGCATTCTGCGGTGGAATCGACGATCTGGTCGATGCGGGGGAGCGGGAACGGATCTTGCGGGCATGCCTTGTTGAGGTTGGTGAAGTCGACACACATGTGCTCCTTCCCTCCCTTCTTTGGTACAACGACAGGATTGGCCAACCAATCTGGGTATCGGACCTCGCGAATGACCCCATCGGCTTCTAGTTTGCGGGTCTCTTGGACGATGAAGGCCTGCTTTTCTGTGGACTGCCGCCTTGCCTTCTACTTCACAGGGCGCACGTTGGGGCACACGTTGAGGTGATGCTCGATTACGCTCCTAGGGATCCCCGCTAACTGGTCAGGCTCCCAAGCGAATACCTTCTTGTTTGCGCGCAGGAACCTGACCAGGGCCTCCTCCTGCTCGGGCTCGAGGTTGGCGCCTATGGTGAAAGTGGCATGGGTGGACCCGTCCTCATCGACGGGTATCTGCTTGGTTTCTGCCTTGTCTTGGGTGAACAACTGTTTCTTCTTGGCGGGTGCAGCCCCCTTGGGCTCGGGGGTCTCCGAGTCGGCGGGCTGTGCCGACGCCGCCGTCTTGAAGGTGAGCTTGAGCACTCGCAGCGCGTCTCCAATGTCCCCGTGCACAGTGAGGACACCACTGCTCCCGGGCATCTTCATGAGGTTGTACGCCGGGTGCGTCGCGGCCATGAACTGGGCCAGCGCTGGGTAGCCGAGGATGGCGGTGTAGGGGAGGCCGATGGGGGCGATGTCGAAGTCGACCAGCTCCGTGCGGAAGTTGTTGTAGGTGCCGAAGGTTACTGGGAGCCGCATCTGTCCCAAGGAGCTGGATGATCCGCCCCCAACGCTTGAGAAGGGCCGGCTGGGTTGCAGCCGTTCCAGGGGTATGCAGAGGAGGTTGAAGGCCTCAACCGAGAGCACGCTGACGCCCGCACTGCCATCGATGAGAGTTCTGGTGACGGCCACGTGGCAGATGGTGGGGGTGCACAGCATGGGGAGCGCACCCGAGCAGGCCGAGTTGGAGGGGTGGTCCTCCGAGCTAAAGGTCAGGCCGGCCTTGGGCGCCGCCCGGTCCGGGAGAGACCCTGCCGCGTGTAAGCGGCGCTGACCCGGCGGATGAACGGCTTGCCGTGGTGACTTGTAGGCGGCGCCTGCGAGCCGCCCAGGAGGTCCGCGACGACCCGGGGTGTTGGTGTAGCATGGTGGGCGGGGAAGAGGCTGCGGAGCTCTTCCCAAGAGGCCACGGAGGCTGCCGGCAGGTGGAGCAGCCATGCGCGTGGAGCACCGGTGAGGGCCGTGGGGAGCCAGTTGGCCATGACCCTATCGTCACCTCCAGCTTTGAGGATGGCCTCCTCGTACGCCAGCAAGAAGGCCAGCGAATTAGTCGCGCCGCTGTAGCACGGCGGCGTCGTTGGCTTGAACTTGTCCGGCCACCGTACCCGTTGTAGGGCTGGGGCCAGGGCTCGGAGTCCCCTGGCCCCCGTGCTGGTGCCGGCGGCTAAAGTAGGCAACGCGCTACTCATCGCGAGGCAGGTCGTGGCGGTGGCGGAAGGGAAAACTCTGGTGCACCCCTACCTAGCGCGCCAAATGTCGGATTTCGGGTTCCGGCAGACCCTTGAGGTTCGAACACTGGGGTGCGCACGGAGATTTCGCCTTCTACCTACCTGCACCCCTCCGCCTCGCTAAGATCTAAGCTATGGAAAGAACAGCACAAGAGACACAGGGTTTATACTAGTTCGGGCCACCGTTGTGGTGTAATACCCTACTCCAGTGTGTGGTGTGGTGGATTGCCCCTTGGGCTGATGATGATGAGCGATACAAGGAAGAACAGCCTCGCGAGGGTCTGTTCTTGGCTGGGGCGACGAACTGCTAGGAGGAGTTCAGTCACCCTTCTCTCTCTCTCTCTCTCTTCTCGATTCTCTCTCTGATTTCCCCCTCTTCCTACCCTGGGGGTGGCTAGTCCTATTTATAGGCAAAGGCCCTAGGCCTCTTCCCAAATATTGAGCGGGAAGGGCGCCAACAATTGGCCATTTTGAAGGGGGACATCTGGTACACTTATCCTGACTAAAGTTGGTCCTCGCCTGCCAAAGGCTCTGGTGGTGACGATGGCTTGGGCTCCACAATGACTTCCTCCCTGCCGTTGGGCTGGTCTTGGTCTCATTGCACTGAAACGGGTGCCTTTGCTTGATGCTCTCGCCTGCGCTTGCTCCCTTTGCACCAAAGAGGAAAGGAGGACACTGCGCGGGCTGACGCCCGCCTGGCACCCTTGGTCGTCATGGCTTGCGTCATGGGCACATCGTGAGGTACCCTGCCTTGATCTCTCCGCCTCCTTGCGAGCCAGCCTGATGAGGCCATGCCTGAGGAAGCTCTATGTCGTCCGCCTTGCGAGGCTTGACCCCTCGCGAGGGTCTTGTGTCTGTGTTGATGAAGATGGGCCGTGCTGGGCCCCTCCTCGAGCCATGCCGCAGGCCGCAGGCAGGCAAGTCTGGGGACCCCCGTTCCCGGAATGCCGACAAGTACTAATACACTCCCAAGTGGGAAACCATTTAGGTTGTGATCGGTGTGAACATGTTTGAAGAGTTTGCGATACTTAATGTGCACCGTGATCAAGAAGGAGGGGAAAACGAGAGAACTTAATGTTTATTTGCTAATTAATAGCATTGCATGCAATTACCTAACCACTGCATGTCATGTTTGGTAGGGAGTACGTTATAACGGAAGAGAAGAGGTGCACGCATGCACTCATCCTCTCTCACACACGCATCTATAGCTACGAATTGTAGTGTTCTCAACCATCCGATTGGCTCTATCATAGGTTTCCCATTGCTCCTTGGCCTAGAGATTGAGAAGTTTAAAAAGTGGAGGCTAAGCTGGAGGCGCGAGGTTTTGGTTAGTGTGCGGGCTGCACACGGCACCAACACGACATGAGCTTCGTCTGCCTGGTGCGCAGTCGGGTGAGTTGTCCAAGTATAGACACAACCAGGCCCTCCTTGGTATCTGCGCCTCGACTTATCCGTAGAGAAATTAGGATCAGAGGGAGTACTACTTTGATGTGTCGCATCAACTCGCACAATTATGCAACACTTCCTGAACAAACAAGCATATAAGCTGTTATACTTCTTACCCAAAGGATCTTTATATCCAACAGACACAAAATATCCGTTCGACTATTGGAAATTACTTTAACTGTTGATCTGATGTCAAAGTAATTGCTGCATCGCCACCAAAACCCACCATCTCTTAAGCTAAAGTAGACCGAGCTAACCCCTATATTAGCATATTACTAAGATAAACAGAAGGCACTGTAGAATCATTTAGGACGTGAGCTTGTCAATCTGAATGTGGAGGGACACTAGCTTAGCCCCGACCAGCGGCTTGGGCGGAACTGTGAAGAAGGTCATCTCCTGCACGGCGACGTCACCGGGATCCTTGCTGCTTGTCACCTCCATTTCCACCTTGACGGCGTCGGTCCTGCCTTTGGGCTTCCCCGGCAGGCCGTTCGCCCACCGCTTGGCCGCATAGTGCGGCAGTGGGGACCCCCGTGCTCTGATGCATATGACCGACATGGCGATAGGCGCGCCGATGTCGAGCACACCGATGACCAAGAAAAACGTGCGGCCGTCCTCCTCCGTGAACAGCAAGAGCAGTGGCTCCGATAGTGGCACTTGCAGCTGGAGCACCTTGCCGTACTAGATCCTGTGCATGGGCATGGGATGCACGGTGCTGATGTGGTGGGAGAGTGCCAACGACAGGCCTTTGTAGACGCAGACGGGCATGGGGCATTTGCAGGGCGCGATCGGACACACGCTCTGGTGATCAGCAAGCTTGTGGTAAATGGCGTAGAGCCCACAACCTTCATGCGGGCACTCCACCCTCACCGAGGAGAGGACGGCATCCATCGCCGAGTTTCGCACGTCGAAGCCACTGCGGCGCTCGCATTTCTGGCACTACCACTGGTTCCCGGGGCGCTCGCCGCAACAGTCCGCGCAGGCGTGCCCTCCCTTGCACTGCACAAATCAATCGAACAACACATCAATCAAGAAACCTGCACCTTGCTCGATCAGCCGAATGAACGAGGTGTATTTGAACCTCGTACATTGGAGGCTTCAAGGGGTGGAGACACATGTGGCAGTGGAGCAAGGTGAGGTCCATAGAGACCATAGAGAACTCCATTGTCGGGTCCTGTTCCGTCGGCATGATCTCGCCCTCCTCGTGCACAACCATCTCTTGCTTTAGGGCCGGGGCATTAAAAGCTTTACCATCACATATTCATACTACTTCAAGGTGCATTAAATCAACACATGCAAGTATCAAAAGGAAAGTCACGACATGCATGCATGTGTTGTAATTAATGCATCGATAAACACAAATTATTAAAATATATCAAGTGCACTGCTTTGACGTGTCGCGTCAACTTGTTCAACAAGGTGAAGTTTGATTACAATGCCCTCTCCCTCGCCCATGAGCGTGGTGGCTGGCACGACTAGGAGAAGCTTTCGCTACACGCTCTCCCTCCCGCACGTGGTGGACATGCAGTAGTTCATTCGGTGTCACATGGCCAGAAGCATACTGTAGTACTCCACTGTAGTAGTACCATCATTGTTCGACTTCCCGAAGAGGCAAAGAGCCATGCGCAACCCGGACGCTCGTGTGGCGGTTTCATGTGTAGGGGAGGTATAGTGGCATAGTCTAGGATAGCGTGTACCGTGCCTCTAAGCTTAAAATCGGTGGGGCTGGCTCCATGCTATGAGGCCGTCTCAAACCTTTTTTTGATTAAAATAATCAGTTGGCCCTACCTGTAATCTTGCTGATTGTAGTTTGCACGCTCATCTGGTCAAGACAGGAACATATATTTTAATTTGTGGTGGCGTAAATATTAGAGGTTGCAGCAAATATATTGTACACTGCGGGTCTTTTAGCCTAGTTTAGAGGCAAGCATGTGGGGCCAGTGCTATGATGTGTTGCGTTAGCTCGTACAATGAGGAGAAGCTTGATTTTACTACACTACACGCCCTCTCCCTCTCCCATGCACGTGGTGGCTCGCAGACGAGGACATGCTTTTTCTTACTACAACAAGCTATCCCTCCCGCACGTGGTGGACGGACATGCAGTAGTTGATTCGATACTGTAGAAGTAGTAACATCATTATTCGTCTTCTCGAAGAGGCAAAGAGCCAAGCGCAACCCGAACATGGCAGTTGCGAATGCTCACGTGGCAGTCTTTGTGTAGGGGTGGGGCGTGCTGCGGAGCCTTGGAGCACGCATATAGCCAGGCTCTTGCATGAGACAAAATTGCCATGTAAACAGGCTATAAGCTCACTATTGTACTTGCTCTTAATAGTATAGCCCTGTAAACCGGAAAGGACAGACTACTCCCTCCGTTCCTAAATACTCCCTCTGTTTTTATTTAGTCCTCGTATGAGCTTTGGTAAAAGTCAAGCTTTATAAACCTTGACCAAGTTTATAAAAAAATATTAACATAAGCAATAACAAATCAATATAGTTAGATTTATTATTGAATGTACTTTCACATCAATATAATTTAGAAGGGAGAAACGAGGGAGAATAGCTAACTGTAGCACGGACGTTGTTGTCAGGTGGGAGTTGTGTTGATAGAATAGGAGTATTGAGTACTCGTACCTCTTTTTTTAGGCAAAAAGTAGTCGTACGTCTAGTACCACTAGTTGGGTGCGTGCGACCTATACCTGTCATCACTTTAGGTTTCCTTTTTGAACCGCAACTATGCTTCATACTAGTACATATTTTTTCACGCATTTATCCTCCTATATGTACTACTAGGCTATTTCCACGTGCTCCCTTTCGCTGACATGTGGGACATAGAGCATCTGGTTCGTAGTGCATGCACGACTCGGAGCATATGCAACCATGCCGGCGTACTTTATATTTCAGACCTCATGAATTACTACAAGCAAACCGGATTATTTTCATAGAAACCGCAGCACGTTCATTAAATTTTGGACATAACACATTTATAAAAAATGACCGGACCTAAACCAGTCTAAGGTCCTCTTTGATTTGCAGGATACTGAAAGCACAGGAATGGGGAAAGTATGATGGCGATGAACCGAGACGAGGAGGAAGAGGGGTAGTACTGTACAGGCTACATACTAGAATGTAGCACATTGTTTTTTATGGCCATATCACCACATTGTTTTCTATGGCCTATTGTATGTTGGTTCACTGGGCTGCCGTGGTTCGCACTCCTCCGACGTGAGTAGTAGTACTAGTATATACACTATATATACCGCATGATTCTTTGCTCCTTCTTACGTACTTCGCCGACATGTGGGAGTGCCAGCATCCGGGTCGACGTGTCATGCACATTAGAGTGGGGAACAGAAGGGGGTATCACCCCGGTCGTAACGCAGTAATTCATGACTATAGTGAGTACTCCTATCACAAGACCCCGTCTTTCCAGCAGTAACGCGCCGTCAAATTGCATAGCCCTACCTTTCCAGCAGTAAGTTCAATCCGCTACTCCCTCACCCTCCTCGGCTCTTTGTCAAACTGCCTACGTGAAAACTGCCGCGCATATAGCCCAGGAAAAGCCCCGCCCTCAACTTTAACTACTCATAGTATTGTATAATTTTGTATCGATGAATTGCACCATGGAGCAGAAAACCAAAAGAAAAAATGTGGTACTACATGTAAACAAATACAGTTCAAGCTCTAGCTAGCGATTCGTGCATGTGTTTATACGTATTGGTTAATTCAAAGTACTGAGTCCATTGATGCAATGTGGTCAAAATGTACCATCGATATCACAAAGCCGAAACAGTTCGAGCTTGTTCGTTCTATATAAATACTAGTACTACATGTTTATTCACCTGTGGGGTTGTTCAATGAATGGAGGGCCGGGGAGTACTAGTAAGTAGGAGTCATACAGTTAGCCATGTTAAATACAAAGTTTCTTTTCTTTAATGCCACGTACACAAATTGAAACGCTTGTTGTTGAGAGAAAAAGATAATCACTCCACTATATATATAGGCAAGGGCCTAAGCGCTTGCTTTACTAGGGTTCCTCTCTTCATTCTATCATCCTCTCCAGATCTAAACAATACAATAGTAGCGACATTTTCTCTCTGCTCACCGCTGGTCACAGATCTGGTCGGATCCCTTCGGCCGAAGTGTGTAGAGGACTAGGTGCATCGTTCACGCGATCATCGGCGTCGAGGGAGGGAACCCACAGCTGCTGGCGGGTCTTGATCCTCACCCCATGCCATTCTCTCCGACACACTGCTGGCTCGGGAGGTCCTCCGACCCTTCTTCCTCGCTACCGTATTGTGCGCAGATCTGACCTGCCGCCGCCGACACCCCGACGACCCTCAGGTATAAGTTCTTCGAAAGCGGCCTTGCTCTACTGCCCCAGCTCCCCACGTGTCTGCATGTGCATCTTTTTCTACTTCCATCAGCTCTTCCAAAGCCACCTAAATTTTAAGTATTATTGGAGGTAAAGCTACTTCATGCAGTTGAATCTAGGACTTGGTTCAAAGAACGAAGAAAGGGGGAAAGTCGCAGCATGAATCTAGGACTTGATTCAAAGAGGAAAGAACAGGGGGGAAGTTGTAGAGACTGGATATCCAACCAGTCTCTTGGTTGAAACAGGAAATAAAGGGAAAAGGGTACAAACTGGATAGGGAATATATCTATTATTGGTTGAAAAACAGATAGAAAGTGCCGGCTGGTGGACAAGTCAACAGAGTATGTCCAGGATTAGATTTGCTGCCCTCACATAGTAAAAGGTCTCCAGGATTAGATTTGCTATTGTCACATAGTAAAAGGTCTCCAGGATTAGATTTGATGCCCTCACATAGTAAAAGGTCTCTGGGATTAGATTTGCTACCCTCACGTAGTAAAAGGTCTCCAGGATTAGATTTGCTGCCCTCACAGAGCATGAACAAACTCGGCATCACCACTTTATGCCTCCTTGTAGGTACATTGGGTTGATGCGTCCACTGTCGCATGTCCTTATACCAACCTTTTGTTGTTGTTAATGTAAGGGCGCATGTAAAGTGAAGAGATCACACTATTACCTTAAGGACATGTCTAACCAGTGTTATTGTTAATCTAATGCCTCTAGTGATATAATGCAATTTTCCCAAGTATGATAAGTAAGTTGCTTCTTTATGCTACTGAGTGTCCTGGTGCCCCCACGGTCCCATGCCCTTAAACCAACTCTTTAGCTACTGTTGATTTACTGTATCTGGTAAACAAGCAATGCCACCATTAAAGTAATCCCATATTTGACAAATGTCATTGTTGATCGTAATGCTTCCGGTAACATGAAGCATTGCTGATGTTTTAAAATTTCTACTGTCCTTGCGTGATTGCCATGAACATAATTAAGATGCTTCTTTCCATTTCGTGTATGTGTCATATCTTCTTATTGACCAACAACTGCTTACTTTCTATCATTTTGTGCAAATAGGGTTATCCATTTCACTTTGTTGCTATTGGGACCTTTTGGTGAACTTCACAAAACACTTATTTTGGAATAAGTGTCTTGTGCAGTTCAAATAAAATATCACATGGGCAACATCTCCCAATTTTGGTGGAACTGCACAAAATGGTGATTGGAGTTTCCAAAATCTCCGTCAAATTCGGTTGGTAATCTCGTGCAACATTTTATTAGCCTTTGCAAGATGAGCCATCACCGTCACCACAATGGCACTTTATTTTAGTGGAACTGCACAAAAGGATAAGCAAATTATAGTTCCACCTTACATGAGTAGGACAGCCAACCTTAATGTTGCTCAATTTTTGTGCAACTGCTAAAGAAGAACCTGCCAGCTCACAAGAGCAAGTACTTCTTGCTAGCTGAATGATGCAATCTTTGCTTCATTTCAGGTGAACTGCAGAAAAGATGGCATGAATTGAATCATCGAGTGGAGCTGCAGGTTGGCTTCCACTAGTGCCACTATTATAGTAATCATGCTCTTTATTATCTGTGTTGTGCAAACAGGAATACTCAACTATAGATGTTGTGATGGTCAAGAGCATTCGCCAAGTTCTTGGGTTGTATGACACGACTAGCCACGATGGATTTAATCTGGATATTCACTTTATCAAAAGGCTCTAATGGGTTGGTTCTGAATCTTGCAAGGTGGGAATCAATGAGATATGTAGGCATCTTTGGTGTACTTATTATTTGAATCTTATTTGTTGGTTCTGAATCTTGCAAGCTGGGGATCAATGAGATGTGTAGGCATGTTTGTTGTACTTACTATTTGAATCTTTTTTGTTGGTTCTAAATCTTGCAAGCTGAGAAACACGGCGTGAAGCAGAGGATAGCAACCATAACAAACAGTTCAACTTGGTAGTATTATCTGTGTAAAAGTGCGACAAATGTGCTGATCGTGTGTGTCCTGAGAATAATAATTCTAATTGTTGTGCATGTTGATCCTGTGGCACTGATAGAACGAGCCAATACATTGCTTGTTTTAAGAATAAATATTAATTAAAGGTAATTAAATTTAAGTAAAGTGACCACTAGCACTTGTTATTACATTACCAATACAAACCCGCTCGTGAACCGATGTGTGGCCGGAATAGGTTTCTTAATGGAGGCATTTGAATGCGCCGAGGGTGCATGTTCTGATGGGTGTGGAGCGGGCGAGGGAGGGGTAGTAACCGTTGTCGCCTGTACACACTTAGTTTACTATTGAATCCAGTTCCCCAAGAGCTAAAAAATGAACTGCTACGGCTGCCTACCCACTCGTTCACTTGAAGAGACTCCAATGGAGATCCGAGGGGTGAGCCTGCTGGATATGGACTTCAGCAAGGAGTTCACCTTTGAGTTCGCCGTTCAATCCCATGGCTGCACCAAGTTGAATGTGATGTACACCAACGATCCGGACTCGGTGAAGCTCTGCCTCACCGAGTTCAAGCAGTACCTACAGGACGAGAAAGCACAAGGTCGCAGGACTAGACCCTGTGTCGTCTCCTGACAGGGACCAGCGGATTGCCGTCGCCCAGGTATGCGTGCAGGACAAGGTTCTCTTCTACCACTGCTGTAGGGCCATCAGATGATCTGGAGCATTCGCCTATTTCATCGGCAGCGCCGACTGCACCTTCGCTACGCTGGATAGAAGGAAGAACGCGACGATTCGGCCATCTGGTGCAACAAGCTTGTCGACATCTAGAAGCAATACAAGATCACCGGGAACAGGCAGGAGAAGGACTTTGTTGTTGACCTCGCTAAGACCATCATCGACCCCTGCTGCGCTCACATCACAGAAGACAACGATAGAAAGGACCTGAACACGTGGGAGGTACCTCTGAATGTAGCCTAAATAACCTACGCGACAAAGGACGCATACGCATGCTACGACATGTACAGGCGGATCTTGGACATGAGAGCGTGTCTGCTTCCCATAACCGACGAGTACACGGACAACGGCAACGTCATGATCAAGCGTGCCAGGAAGGTCTAGATGATGTACTTTATCTGTTTAAGCACCTTTATCATCTGAGTATTTCATGCATTAGCCTATGTGTCATAAGTATCTGTTTTATCCAAAATATTTCGTCTAAGAACCCATTAACCTGTTTTTAGTGGCTATTTGCTTATGTATGTAACTAGTTCACTGGGCTACCGTGCTTTGAATCTCCTTCCTCCTAACACATTCCCCTTCTCAGGTGGACCTAGCAGGTCTGGTACATAGACATCCGGGACCAACCAGCTATCCCTTTATATTTCTTTATTTTGTTCAATCTTTCGTCCTCTTCCTATACAGCGGCTGGCAGTGCTGCCGTGCACGCCTCGGTGACCCATCATAGCCTATGGTGTTGGTCAGGCCATCCCTATACTCCCACACATTGTCCGGCAGCGGCAACTCCATCGTCCAACCCTGCACCCGAACAAGTCAACAATCGTACTCCCCTCCACCCGCGTCTTTCCTCGCTCCGGTTCGCTCGGTCTGAGGTCTCAACATCATCCTCCGCCTTGGTTCTCTCGCCGTGGCGCCGCCGTCTTCATTCCCAACATGGTCAGCAAAACAAGAGGAATCGGGCGACGATTGTTCGTCGAGAGGCTGACAGTCCTAGGCCCACCAGGTCCATGGCCTAGGTTTTGTTGTTTAACATGCGCAGCCCAAGACATGTTTAACTTTTTTGGATGCAACAGGTATCAAGCGTCCTCTGGGCCTCCCAGCCTAGCTTGTCTATAACATCAGCAACCCAAGTTATGTTTGTTTTTTCAAGACGACGCAAAACTCAGTTCTATTTTTCTATAAGAATGCAAAACTAAACCTATGTTTTCCCTTCTATAATAGTATTCATATTTATATTATATCTTATTTTATTACATATATATAATAGAAACAACATAAGGTTCCGTTAAACCTATTGTTCGTCCAACCATTTTATAGACCTTCCCACTTCCTTTATTTTTGTTTTCATTAATCCTATATCTGAATTTTCTCCCACTTTCTTTTTCGATGTAATCTGAGTTTTCTCCTAGTACTTTTCCCTAGAACCAACTCAACTGTTCCATGTCTAGCCTAAATAATAGTAATACCCCACGTCCTATTAACTCATCAAATTAAAATGATATTTTATTTCTTAAATCGAAAGTTCTTACAAAATATTAATAATAATTGTTCATATATAACTTGGCAAGTTAACTCCTTGTGATTTTGTACATAAGCTTGCAAAGGTTTTACTGACCAATGCAGTAATAGACGTGTAATCATGCGTTTATGTTTTTATAACATTTCTCCGTCGAGCCCAACATGATATTTTCACCCAGCCCAGCAAGTCCACGGATTTCGAGAAAAATGCAAATGGGCTTTAAATTCTACCATAATATATAAACGGGCTGCATAGGCGCTACATCATTATTTCACCCAGCCCACAAACGGACTAAAAAACAAATGGACTGGCTGACATGTGGGCTAGTAGGTTGAATCCTAAGCACTTCCGCAAAAAATACAAAGGTCGAAGCCTAAGCAAGGCCTTGGATTTACATCCAACAGCTGACATTCTTCTTCAATCTCTTGTCTTCTTCCCCCAGCGCTGCCGGGACCGCCTGCTCCATCCTCCGGCATCCAGCGGCGCTGTTTTGCACGCCTCGTAGCGAAACACTACCCCACCAATGGCCAGGCCATCCCTCCACTCCTCCGCACCTCCTGTTATTCTCTACCGATTGTAGGCCCACCCAACACCCGAACCAGTCAAGTTTCCCACACCTCTCCGTCTGTGACTCCATTGCCGTGTCTTCCCCATCTCCGGGGTGTTCCAGTCTGGGGCCTCGCTGTCGTCCACCGGCTTGGTGCGCTCTGCACGGTGTGGTCAACAAACGAGAGTCATCGGAAGATGACTGTACGTGAGAGGCTGACAGTGGGGCGCACCACGCCCATGGACGCATGCATGCAACCGCATCCTTTTTACCCTGAAAAACAATGTTTCCCCCCTGACAGCTGGGACCCACCAGCTACATCTTCGCATGCAAGGAAGTACATTCTTCTTACGGGCAAAAAGAACGTTCCCCCGCTTACAGGCCAGACGCACCAGCTATATCTTCGCACGCAAGGAAGTGCCTCCTTATTATGCACAAAAAATGAATACTCCCCCTGCTAGCTGGGACCCATTGTAGTTGGAGGCTGGCTTGTGGGCCTACTAAGTTGACGCGGACGGAGGGCTTTGTCAACTTAGTCCATATGAACGATTCTAGCTCCAGTGATCGTACAATGTCCATCCAACGGCCGTAGTGCTTCTTCAACCTCTGGTCTTCTTGCTCCAGCCGCCCAAGCCAACGCCGGTCATGCCGCCTGCTCCTACCTCCCATGGTCGGCTGTGCTGCCGCAGAGGCCTCACCGCCCCCTACTACTCCCAATGCTGGCCAGGCCATGCCTCTACTCACCCACACCCCCTATTATTTTGTGGCGCGGCAGCCTCACACCGCAACCGAACCAGTGAACCCTCGTAATCCTCTCCGCATGGGCATCCAGTGCCGCCTCTTCCCCGGCTCCGTGTCGTCCCGTTCCTAGGCCTCATTGTCGTCCACCGCCTTGGTGCTCTTGGCGCGACGTGGTCTATCTGGTCAAGAAATGACTTCCATTGGAAGAGTACTGTACGTGGAGAGGCTGACAGCTGGGTCCATGGCCAAAGCAAGGAAGTGCAACCTTATTATGCACAAAATAATGATTCCTCCACCCGACAGCAGGGACCCACCGGACGGGCCACCGTATTTCACGAAAAAAAAACATTCCCCCCTGACTACTAGGACCCACCAGCTACATCTTCGCACACAAGGAAGTGTGCCTCCTTATCCTCCCTAACAGTCGGGACCCACCTGGTCGAAGCGTATGTAGCATTATCATTCTGGTCATGAACATGTACGTACATACTGGTCAATCGGTCTGTCTACAGGTTGCAGCGATGAACCGTGGCTGAGTAAGGAAGGGCACATGTCATAGTAGAGGCGCGCACGTAGCATGTACACGTATGTATAGCTAGGGTGCAAGAAAGTAAATATGGCCACATACGTACATACGTGCGGGGTCTCAAACACCTACTCACGCATACGTACGACCAGGGCTCGTGTACATGGAGATGCAGTGACGGCGTCCTGTTCATCGGTAGCCAACCAGCTGGGTCGGAATGGGAAACTGCGTTGTCGTGTTCATCGTGAGGCAATGGAACGCATGCATTCATCGGGAGCCAACCGGCTTTTACCGAATAGCCGATTGAAACGAGGCCTAACGTACCGCAAAACGGAGGAAACGACCTTCTGTTCGACCGGCCATGGTCGAAACGGGATGCTGTTCATCGGGAGGGGTCTGGCGTACCGCAAAACAGAGGAAACAGACTTGTGTTCAAGTGCCTATGGTCGAAACGGGGTCCTGTTGATTGGGAGGGGTGTGGCGTACCGCAAGATGGAGGAAACAGACTTGTGTTGGAGCACTACGGTCGAAACGGGGCCCTGTTCATTGGGAGGGGTGTGGCATACCGCAAAACGGGACTCCACAGGCTACTGTTCATCTCCACCATTGACCTCCTCCAGCCTCCAAGGGCTACTGTTCATCCACCGTTGACCTCCTCCAGCCTCCACCTGCAACTGGTTATCCACGGGCTCATGTTCATCCAGCCTCCACTGCTCCTCCACCGGCTACTGTTCAACTAGCCCTCCACGGGGTCCTGTTCATCCAGCCCTCCACGGGGTCTTGTTCATCCACCCCCAACCGGCTCGATCGATCGGGGTCCTGTTCATCCAACGGCAACGGCCTCAACTACCATGGGGTCCTGTTCATCCAACCCCCACGGGGAAAGATTCATCCAACCCCCAACAACGCTCACTTTTCATCAAGAGGCAGCAGGTTCGATCGGCTTCAGTTAGCAGCAGTAGTGAAGGAATCACTCAATTAGGTTCAGTTAACACCCAGGGATCGGTCGCTCAAGTTCAGTAAAACGTAGCCTGCGGTGCAATCGCTCGTGTTCAGTAGGCGAACGCCTCGCTCGGGTTCAGTTAGAGTGCAACACCTCGCACACACACGTGTATGTGTATGAGAGAAACGCGCAAACCTCCGTGCATCGCAAGGCCCCAACCACCCACAGTAACCGGGAACTCCTCGATATTTTCCTCGCCCTCGCTTCTACCACAGTTTTTTCCATCATGGACGGCCCAAAGAATGTCATGCAGCTGCGTCTCCGGCCCGCCCAGGATGAAAGCCCATTTTCTGTCATGATTTTTTGTCATAGAAGTAGGAGCCCACTACATCTATGATGATACCAGGTTTTGTCACAATTATCGTCATAGAAGTGTCATAAGCATGACAGGAAAAAAATTGTTCGGCCCAAAATGTCACGGATGTGTCTTTTTTGTAGTGGGGGTTTATATAGCAGGCTGGTAAGTATTGGGATTTTGGGGGATTTGGCCGAGTCGGGTGGGAAGCTTGCGCGGCTATGCGCGGGAACCTGTGCAGTTGTGCAGGAACGGGCTCACTGACAATTCATTGGTGCCACTTCGAGCTACCGTTTGGCCAAAAGAACGCCTACGCGGCGCTAAAGCTTGCGCTTAGAGCCGTCTGCGGCAGCGGGGTGACAAGACGTGCGAGAGGAGAACAAAACGACACGTACACATATGGTTAATAAAATGTATGTGATTTAATAACCTACTACCTCCATCCTGCTTTATAAGTCCTGTTTGTACTTTTGTGCCAAATTTTGACTAGAGATTTAACTAGTAAAATACGAATGCATGTCACCATAGATTATATCCTTGGATACATATTCGAACATTGTTTCCAATTATATTATTTTTTATAACATGCATTAATATTTAGTTAGTTAAATTTAAGGTCAAAATATTGCACAGAATATAAAGGGGCCTAATAAACCAGGACGGAGGTAGTAGCACAAGGCCACTCTCTACGCACCTTGCGAACGATTGTTCGACCATTGTGTGATGTGGAACGTGACGTAGTTTCACATCATGTCGCCGGCTCGCAACTACCGGCCGAACTTCTCTATGCGTGTGGTTGCTCGTGGTTGAGGCGGTCAGGGCGCGCTCTGCTCGTGTCCCGCCGCACGCGCTCTACTCTCGCATCCCTCTACGCGCTCTGCCAGTGTTTGGGTCCGGCACATGATCACGTATGTTTGTGCTGCCATTATGCATGCAGTTGCGCCAGGCGCGGCACCATGATGCAGTTACCCGCTGCAAAAACTGCCATGTAGACGTGCCGAGAATCCAAGCCGCCCGGCCCTCATTTATTCCCGCGGCCATTTACCTTCATCTCTCAAGCCCCATGACACAATAATCAAGCACACCCATGACGACACATACTGCGAGGATATCCATCGGCTCCAATGTCGCTCCCCCTGGCTCTAATGGCGCTCCCCATGGCTGACAACGACAATGGACAGTAGTTCACCTCGCCTCACGTAGTGGACACCCACATGAGGGGGAAGGACCTGATGTCGCTTGAACTACGTCGGTTTTTCCCCAAAGAGGAAGGGATGATGCAGCACAACTACGGTAGGTATTTCCCTTAGTTATGAAACCAAGGTATCAATCCAGTAGATGAACCAAGCAACACTATGTAAATGGTACCTGCACAGAAAGAACAAATACTTGCAATACGATGCTTATAAGGGGTTTTCAATCCCTTTTCGTGTAACTGTGCCAGAAATTGTCAAGTTGACGGGATAAAAATTGTGATAGATTGGATAAATAGATCTCGAATAAAAATAAAAGATGCAAATAAAAAGTGCAGCAAAGTATTTTTGGGTTTTTAGAATGATAGATCTAGAAACAAAAGCAAATAAAAATAGATCCCAAAGGCAAATAATAGATCAAAAAGCAAATATGCTAAAGAATATACCCGGGGACCGTAGATTTCACTACTGGCTTCTCTCAAGAAATAGCACATGGTGGGTAAACAAATTATTGTTGGGAAATTGATAGAAAATCGAATAGTTATGACGATATCCAGGCAATGATTAATATATAGGCATCACGTCCAAGATTAGTAGACCGACTCTGGTCTGCATCTACTACTACTACTCCACACATCGACCGCTATCCATCATGCATCTAGTGTATTAAGTTCATGGAGAAACCGAGTAATGCAATAAGAACAATGACATGATGTAGATGAGACCTATTCCTGTAGGAATAGCCCCCATCTTGTTATCCTTAATAGCAACGATACATGTGTGTCTTGCTGCCCTTTCTGTCATTGGGAAAGAACACCACAAGATCGAACCCATCACAAAGCACCCCTTCTCATGGCAAGAAAAACCGATCTAGTTGGCCTAACTAAACCAAAGATTCAAAGAAGAAATACGAAGCTATAAATAATCATGCATATAAGAAATCAAACAAGACTCAAATAATATTCATGGATATAGATCTGATCATAAATTCAAAGTTCATCGGATCCCAACAAACACACCGCAAAAATACTTACATCAAATAGATCTCCAAGAGACCATTGTATTGAGAATCAAAAGAGAGAGAGAGAGAGGAAGCCATCAAGCTACTGCCTACGCACCCGTAGTTCTATGGTGAACTATTCACGCATCATCGGAGAGGCACCAATGAGGACGATGAACCCCTCTGTGATGGTGTCTAGATTGGATCTCGTGGTTCTGGAACTTGCGGTGGCTGGAATTGTGTTTCGCTGACTCCCCTAGGGTTTCTGCAATATTTGGGGATTTATAGGGTGAAGAGGCGGTGCGGGGGCCACCGAGGGGGGCACAACCCCCAGGGCGCGCCCTGCTGGGTTGTGCCTACCTCGGGCCTCCCCTCTGGTATTTCTTATGCCCATTGGTGGTCTTCTGGTCCAAAACAATCCTCCAAAAAGTTTCGCTGCGTTTGGATTCCGTTTGGTATTAATTTTCTACAAAGTAAAAAACAAGCAAAAAACAACAACTGGCACTAGGCACTATGTCAATAGGTTAGTCCCAAAAAATGATATAAAGTTGCTACAAAATGATTTTAAAACATCCAAGAATGATAATATAATAACATGGAACAATAAAAAACTATAGATACGTTGGAGACGTATCAGGACCTCTCGGTGGTGTACGCGAACAAGCCAATCTCGGTGGAGAGCTCCATCCAAAATATGGAGCAGTTGCTTGCCGAGGACAAGTACCATGTGGTCAGCTTCGACCTCGAGTTCACCAACAGTCATGCTTGGCGTGATCAGAAGGTTGCTGCCGCCGAGTTGTGCGTGCGCCATCACGTCCTCGTCTACCACTACTGCATGGCCACAAGAACTTGTGAGTGTTTTGCCAAGTTTATCAAAAGCCGCGACTATAGTTTCGCTATGGTGGACAACATCAATGGTCTAAAAGTGCTTGAGGTTTAGGGCTTGGCCTGCCAAAACCTTGTCGACATCCGTCACCACTACAGGGGTTGGGGCAGCCCGAAGGACAAGCAGAACACCCTGGTTGACCTCTCCTTGGCCATCATTAAGCCCTACTACAAGAACATGAAGGTTGTGTGCAACAAGGACAAGATCGCGTGGCATAGTGCCTAGGAGCAGAGACTAGATGAAGAACTCGTCAAGTACGCGACCAAGGATGCGTACACAAGCTACTAGATGTACAGGCAGATCGTTGACATGAGGAAGTGCCTTTGTCCTGCCCCAGACGAGGGATCGAGCCACAGAGTAGTGGCGGAAGCCTCAGAATAAGTAGATGATTAGATGATTGTTCCTCCTAGTTTAGAATGCATGTAATTGTTTATTGAGGTGTGTGTGGATGTTTTGTATAGTAAATTATGTAATTTGATGTTTATTTTTGGTTATACATGTTGTTCATCTGAAGACAAAGCAAATCACATCACACACGAAGTAAACTAGGGAACCCATTGGTGATGATTTCATCAATCACTGACAATTCCATACCAACAAGCATTTGCCCACAACACAGATGGCTTATTAGCAGTAATCGTCCGTGTTATTATCAGTCTTCCCACACATTTCTGATTACTGACCTGTTTGCCACATATCACAGAAATCTTGTTAAGTCGAACCATTTCTATTGTCTTGGCTCATCGCAAATAGTTCATCTGAGTAAACTCTATGCTCTATATCGCACACACCTTGATCTGGCTAGCCATTTCTGTTGTGTTGCCTAATCACAAATAGTTCATCCGAGTGAACTATATGCCGTATATGGCACACACCTTCATATGGCTGACTGTTTCTATTGTTACGCTCATCGCAAACAGTTCATTCGAGCGAACTGTATGTTGCGCATCACACATGTAACTATAGTCTAAATCGTGTTTGATGTCTCCGCCATCGCAAACAGTTTGTCTCATTTTGACGGTTTTCTTACACCACCACTTGAGATTAATGCATGACACATAGTTTCGTTGAAGGGTCTTTAATCGTAGTGTCACGTTAGGACCATCCTACAATAGTGTTTGGTTCTATTCCATCTCATGGGAATCATTTTGACATCCATCTATTTTATCTCATAATTGAAATAATTAATAATTGCTAGTTTAACTCGAATTGACTTTAAGTAGTGCTATGATGAGACAATCTCATCGTACTCAATTCTTTGATCTTGTCATAAACTATTTGTAAAAAGTCAAGCATTGTAAAACATTTTTATCTTTGTGAGTTTATATATCCATTACTATTCTTCAGACTCTAAGTCTTTCAAAGGGTTCAGCAAGTTCTAAGCTTGAATTATGTGAATGATACTATCTCGGATTGTGTTGGCATATAGCCAATTTCTGGAGACACGGCCCATCAATGCCTCTTTGTGAATTATATGTTCATTGTCTGCCCAACAATATTTGTCTGCATACCACAAAGGTCTACACGAATTTTCCCAACCTATATAGTTTAGCTGCAAGTTTGACCATATCTCTATATCTCATGTAGAGGCTTTCATATCAGTCATAGTAAGAAATTCTAGAATTACTTCCAGTGTTTCTTTTCTTTGAGCTGATTACGAAGATTCTGCAATCTTGTCGAGTTGCACTGTCCTCCCATTCACTCCTTTGTAGAAAACATTTTTCTTAACTTCCGCATTCTGTGGCAAAACACTTTGCCTCGGCGTAGTGATAGAGGAATACCTAACTATTTGGGATAACATACATAGTAGCACTTATTTCAATAAATTTTATGGCGCTCCTTTTTCACTCTAAAAGCCACAGTCTCTAAAGCATCACTTTGAAAGTATATTGATGAAATAATTAATGTCATCTTTGATCTCATCATGTCATACATAGCTTGATTGCATCTACTTAAAATACTCTACTATTAGTAGTGTTCTAGGATTCGAAAGCTATAAAATACTTTTTGTAGCTCATCACACATTCGCTAAACTTGTAACTCAAATATTACTTCCTGCAATCTAATTGAGGAAACCTAATTCTCATGTTACAATAAATTGTACTTCATTCTAAAAACATTATGAAATATTTCAAAATATATAGTTTTATGTCTCAATAAGTAAACATAAATATCTACTTGAGCCATCCTTGAAGATAGATAAAATCCACTGCTTGCAAGAACACTTATTGGACTACACACATCGATATGCATATTGCAATTATTTTGTTGCGCGTTCTCTATGGCTTGTGAACGATATTTTAATTTACTTCACTAATTGGATGAAACTTGCAAGTGTCAGATGATTCTCAATCAGATGATTTCAAAATTCATCACTATGAAATTTCTCCATGCTGGTTTCTCCAATGTGACTAAATGTTGTGCCACACATATGTGGTATTCTTTTAGTCTTGCGATATTTAATGTCAGCGTTATGGATGTTCAGTTTTATTACCAATATTCATAATATACATCTTATTCAGAATAAGAGAATGCCTTTTGTTCATAACATCGAACAACTATTGTTCTGTGATGAACAACCTCCTTGCAACTTCTATGCAATGGGCTAGAGTGTACAAAAACTCTAAAATGAATTGTGATAATAAATGCAGAGGAAATACACTGATATAAATACTGTAACCTTATGAAATCCATCAAAATATTTTGACCTTATTATTTGTTGGTCATTTAGGCCGTTTGAAGTTTCTTGTAATGGTCAGCAGTAATATGTAGTAGAGTCGATATCCTTGTGATTAACCTTTTAACCACATTACCGAAGAATCATTGATCAACAAATTGATCATATTTCCCAAGAACTACACTTTACTTGACCAACCACCTCTATATCTCATAACTTGTATGATATTCATACCTGAGCTGGACATTCAAGTCTTCTTTTCTTTTTGCCTTTTACTTCTTATAGTTTTACTTCAATATTTCTCTTACTCTTAGAAGAAACAACAACTTTAAGAGTGGTGTGAGCCCCAAACTTCCGCGGGCATGTAAGTCCCATTACATCCTTTGCTTTTGTTCTTTCTCTACAAGTTTTCACTGTCAACACATGACTGGCTTTCTTTCGGATCTTACGCATTTCAGTCTTAAACATAGTTGAACACTTCACTAGAATTTGCAAACAAAATATTTCTTTACATATCACATATCTTTTAGCCTTTGTTTGTTTCTGAAAACAATTTTCAGTTCCAACAATATCACATAACTATCCCAAACATTTTGAGGTCGGGTTTCTCGGAAGCAAGCAGACCTTAATGCAATTCTAGCTTTTGGTTCGAAGGACGCGAGTCTCGTCATCCACAATATCAGCAAGAGAGTATTGTAAACATGCAGTGGGACAAAATCCTTCTTGGCACTTTTAGAGGACGATCCTCTCAAACATAAAGTTTCAACAATATAAATAACAGTCAATCAATTCAAACGACAAAGGTGGAACCATGAGCAATAATTCCTCAACAATAATGCAAACTACACATAGACATTGTCCAGAATTAATTTGCGCTAGTTATTAAACTTAATTAATGCATAATTGTGCTTCCACTCAAATCAATATCTCTCATAATTGATAGTGAGTGATTCAAGATCCAAATCTAGTTCTCAGCCATTGATGTGGACATCACTGATGACGAGTGTAGCGACCAGACCTCAAACAGTCTGATCTCTATGCATAAGTGTCATCCCTGGATCGGTAATGCTGGCACAAATAGTACTTGAAGGATTTATAACAGAGTAGCAATCACACACTTATTACATCAAATGTCCCAAAAGAGAACTTATTACAATAAATATGGCTTAAGGCCATCTAATTACGATAACAACGGAAGGCTTGGAAGATAAAGTGAGTCCATCAATGCCAACAACATCACTGAGTGAAAGATCAGGACCTAAGGCTCCTTATTCGTTGTCTGAATAGTTTGCAACATGATACATTGCAACCCGAAAACGGGCCAGCACATGGATTATGCTGGCAAGGTGACACAAAAGAGTAATGAACAGAATAATGCTATCACTACATGCATATATGGCTGGTGGAGGCTGTATGGTTAAAATGTTTTGCGAAAAGCCGATTTTCCCTACTGCAAAGGAATACATTTTATTTAACTATCATGGTGGTTGTTAAACATTGAGAATGGTAAACCCCATCTCAATCCCAATTAAAAGTAATTAATAACCCAATCAAATTTTGTAACTAAGAGTGATGAGATCCACATGATAATCCAAGAACCATATACTCAAGATGTCCATAACCGGGGACACGGCTAACCATGATTAGTTTGTACACTCTGCAGAGGTTTGTGCACTTTTCCCCACAAGACTCGATCTCCTCCATTGGATTTCTCGCACTACAAAATGTTTGAGAAACGGGTGACCGAGACACAGTCTTTCCGAAGAGGTCCCCTTAACCGATAGATAGGCTGGTACACCTACAATCCCCTACATCTGCTAGCCCATCATGGAAAGATTTCCCACAACTTACTCAACTATGCCAGAACCCATAATGGCATGTGGTTGCACACGGAAGTTTCTAGCATGAATAATCTTATGATCCCTTTGAGCCTGGGTGGCATTCCATAGGAGAATCACACAGTACGTCGGGATTTCCAAAAATACAGGCAATCACTGGAATTCCCCAGGTGCCTCAATCCACCCAGATGTGTATTAAAGTTGCCACCTTAAGTTAACCATTATTTAACAATGTCACATCTGTCATGAAAACCCTCAAACCCAATCCACGTCTATGAGCACAACATAGAAATATGAGCAATGTAGAACTAACTCCCAACGTTTGATAATAAACAGGTGAATAGGTACTACCTCATCTACTTCCCAAACCCACAATTTAATTCAGATCCTAACCATGCAATTGTTTGAGGGTTGATCTAGTGCAATGAAACTGGGTAGTAAAGAGGTATGATCAAAGTATTACTTGCCTTGCTGATGATCCGTGAAACCTAGAGACTTGTAGTAGCATGCTACGCACTCCGGGTACTCTATCACAAACAAACAAGCATACAATAAGCAATCAGCAGTACAAGAAAATGCACATCCATGACATTTTGGGCCGAATGAAATTTTTTTCTGTCATACATATGACACTTCTATGACGATAATTGTGACAAAACCCGGTATCATCATAGATGTGGTGGGCTCCTACTTCTATGACAAAAAATCATAACAGAAAATGGGCTTTTCGTCCTGGGCGGGCTGGATACGCAGCTGCATGACATTCTTTGGGCTGTCCATGATGGAAAAAACCGTGGTAGAAGCGAGGGGGAGGAAAATTTCAGGGAGTTCCCGGTTACGGTGGGAGGTCGGGGGCCGAGCGATGCGCGCTTCTCTCGTACACCTACGCGTGTGTGTGCGAGGCATTGGCTCTAACTGAACCCGAGCGAGGCATTGGGCTCTAACTGAACCCGAGCGATTGCACTGCAGGCTACGCGTTACTGAACCCAAGCGATCGATCGATGGCTGTTAACTGAACCCGATCGATGCTG
>NC_041386.1:453141463-453216170 GCF_002162155.2 Triticum dicoccoides | reverse complement strand
AGGACCCCGTGGTGTTGCCTCTGGATGAATAGGACCCCCACCGATCGAGCCGGTTGGGGCTGGATGAACAGGACCCCGTGGAGGGCTGGATGGACAGGACCACCCCGTGGAGGGCAGGATGAACAGTAGACGGTGGAGGGCAGGATGAACAGTAGCCCGTGGAGGGGTGGTTGAACAGGAGCCCATGGAGAGGGCTGGTTGAACAGTAGCCGGTGGAGTAGCGTGCGGTGGAGGCTGGATGAACAGGAGCCCGTGGATGAACAGTCGTAGGTAAAGGCTGGAGGAGGTCGACGATGGATGAACAGTAGATCGTGGAGGCTGGAGGGGGTCGACGGTAGAGATTAACAGTATCCCGTGGAGTCCCGTTTAGCGGTACGCCACACCCCTCCCGATGAATAGGACCCCCGTTTCAACCGTAGCGCTCCAACACAAGTCCGTTTCCTCCGTTTTGCGGTATGCCACACCCCTCGCGATGAACAGGACCCCCGTTTCGACCGTAGGAGGTCCGTTTCCTTCGTTTTGCGGTACGCCAGACCCCTCCCGATCAACAGGATCCCGTTTCGAACGTGGCCGGTCGAACACAAGGCCGTTTCCTCCATTCTGCGGTACGCCAGGCCTCGTTTCCATCACCTGTTCCGTCCAAGCCCTCCCGATGAACACGATGCATTCCGTTGCCTCCCCATGAACACGACGCATTCCGTTGCCTCCCCATGAACACGACGACGACGCTGTTTCTCCATTCCGACCCAGCCATGTACACAAGCCCTGGCCGTACGTATGCGCGAGTAGGCGTTCAAGACCCCGCCCGTATGTACACATACATGGCCGTATTTTCTTTCTTGCACCCTGGCCGCTATACGTACGTGTACATGCTACGTGCACGCCTCTACTACGACACATGCGCGCCTCTACATCCACCAGTATATATGTATGTACATGTCCGCGACCAGAATGACAATGCTACGTACGCTTCGACCAGGTGGGTCCCGACTGTCAGGAACTTCCTGCATGCGAAGATGTAGCTGGTGGGTCCCAGCAGTCAGGGGCAAATGTATTTTCGCGAAATACGGTGGCCCGTCCGGTGGGTCCCCGCTGTCAGGTGGAGGAATAATTATTTTGCACGTACAGTCCACGTCCGATGGAAGCCGTTCCTTGACCATGTTGACCACGCCGCGCTGAGAGCACCAGGGCGGTGGACGACGGCGAGGCCTGGGAAGGGGACGATGCAGAGCTGGGGAAGACGCGGCAGTGGATGCCCACGCGTAGATGAGTACGAGGGTTCACTGGTTCGCTGCGGTGTGAGGCTGCCGTCACCGTAGAATAACAGGGGGCGTGGGTGAGTAGAGGGATGGCCTGGCCAGCGGTGGGAGTAGTACGGGGCGGTGAGGCTTCCGCCGCATCGCAGCCGGCCACGGGAAGCAGGAGCACGAGGCACGACTGGCGTTGGTTTGGGCGGCTGGAGCAAGAAGACCAGAGGTTGAAGAAGCACTATGGCCGTTGGATGGACATCGTACGGTCACTGGAGCTAGAATCGTGCATATTGACTAAGTTGACAAAGCCCTCTGTCCTCATCAACTTAGTAGGTCCACAAGTCAGCCTCCCACCAAGGTGGGTCCCAGCTAGCAGGGGGTATTCTTTTTTTGTGCGTAATAAGGAGGCACGTCCGATGGGTCCGAGATGACAGCAGGAGGAACGTTTTTTTCGCGAAATACGGTGGCCCGTCGGGTGGGTCCCAGCAGTCAGGGGCAAACGTTTTTTTTGCGATATACTGGTGGGCGTCCGGTGGGTCCCTGCTGTTTGGTGGAGGAATAATTATTTTCCGTGTAAAAAGGAGGCACTTCGTTGCGGCTGCCGTGGACCCAGTTGTCAGCCTCTCCACGTACAGTATTCTTCCGATGGAATTTGGTTGTTGACCACATTGACCACGCCGTGCCGGCAGCACCACAACGATGGACGACTGCGAGGCCTAGGAAGGGGACGACGCGGAGCCGGGGAAGACGCGGCAGTGAATGCCCACGCGGAGAGGAGTACGAGGGTTCCCTGGTTCAGCTGCGCTGCCGTCGCCGCAGAATAACAGGGGTTGTGGGTGAGTGGAGTGGAGGGATGGCCTGGCCAGCGGTGGGAGTATTATGGGGGCGGTGAGGCCTTCGCGGCAGCACAGCCGGCCACGAGAGGCAGGAGCAGGCGGCACGACCGGCGCTACTTTGGGCGGAAGGAGCAAGAAGACCAGAGGTTGAAGAAGCACTACGGCCGTTTGATGGACATTGTACGGTCAATCGAGCTAGAATCGTGCATATTGACGAAGTTGACAAAGCCCTTCATCCCCGTCAACTTAGTAGGCCCACTATACTGGGTCCCAGCTAGCAGGGGGAGTATTCATTTTTTTGTGCGTAAAAGGGAGGCGCTTCATTGCGTGCGAAGATATAGCTGGTGGGTCCGAGCTGTCAGCGGCGGTAACATTTTTTCGCGAAATACAGAGGCCGTTTCGGTGGGTCCCAGATGTCAGGTGGAGGAAATCATTATTTTGCGTGTAATAAGGAGGCATTTCCTTGCGTGCGGCCGTGGGCCCAGCTGTCAGCCTCTCCACATACAGTCCACTTCAGATGCATGTCGGTCGTTGACCACGCTGACCATGCCACGCCGAGAGCACCAGGGCGGTGGACGACGGCGAGGCCTAGGAAGGGAACGACATGGAGGTAGGGAAGACTCGGCCATAGTTTTTGTTTCCCACGCGGAGGGGAGTACGACTGTACGAGGGTTTACTGGTTCCTCTGCCGTCTCCGGAGAATAACAGCAGGTGTGGGTGAGTAGAGGGATGGCTAGGCCAGCGATGGGAGTACGGTGGGGCGGTGAGGTCTGCGTGGCAGCACAGCCGGCCGTGGGGAGGAGGGAGCAGGCAGTCCCGCCGACGCTTGTTTGAGCGGCTGGAGCAGGAAGAGCAGAGATTGAAGAAGCACGACGGCCGTTGGATGGACATCCAATAGTATACAGGCCATCTGTGGAAAGCCTCAAATCTGTGGAAAATAGCATACAACCCATCTGCCATTATTTCAAATAATTACAGCCCATTTGCTAATTCTTACATGTTTTTTTGGAGCCCATATTCTTTATGTTAGCATTACAGCCCATATTGTGGCCACGGTTAAAAAATTATATGAAATTTTGCATATGTCGGTGTGGTTTGAACTGTTTTTAATCCCGAAATTTCAAGTCACATTCAGACTGATTTTAAAAATAAATGTATATCAATATAAAATTCAATAAATTGTCCATGCTAAAAATCAATGCAATTTAAAATCTCGAAATGAAAAAAGATATTTGAAAATAATTGCCGGTTTGATGTGTTTTAAAAATGTACGGCCCATTTCTCATTACTGATAGGCCATTTTCTCTGCCAGCCCAATGAAGCTCTCCTCGTCTTGAAAGATTTGCAGCCCAACAGGCCTGATAAAGCGACTTACTTGACAAATCACAAAACAACTAGGCTAGCCATTTTCAGAAAGAAAAAAAACTACAGGGCTGGTCTGTGGTAAACATAAAAGAAAAGGCTGTCTAGACAGGCCAGAGTGTCCCGCACAGCCCAGTTGACACCATGCTTCCATCTCAAAAACAAATTAGATAAATGCCACTCCAATATGGCGATTCATAAAAATGCCACTGCAATTTCTAAACTTTGAAAAATGCCACTGCAATTTTTGCAAACTTTGAAAAACGCCACTGCAGTTTGCAAACTTTGAAAAACGCCACTCCATACTTCGAAAAATGCCACTAGAAATGGCATGAAATGGCATTTTTCAAAGTTTGGAAATTGCAGTGGCATTTCTCGGATACACCAGATTTGGAGTGGCATTTATCAAATTAACCCAAAACTAAAATAACTGGGCGAGCTGCTGGGTCCCTGGTGTCAGCCGCTCGTTGTGCAATTCTCTCATTTATTGACTATGTCGACAATGGCATGGGACCCAGATGTCATAAATCCACTAGGAGGGGCCATTTTTTATTGGCTTGAAATAAGGAGGCACTTGCTTGCATACTGCCATGACCTTGGTGGGTCCCTGCTGTCATCCTCTCCACGTACAGTACCAGTTAGTCGTGCTTCAAAACTGATCGGCACGCCATTAAAAAAATAAAGGTCGATAACTAATGCGGCACCTCGGGCCAATGCGGCCAGATCACATTTTGCACGAGAAATTACACCCCATTTTTCTATGACATGTGGTCCTGTTCCAACATATCAGTGAGACGACAGCGAGTAGGAGTATTTCCAAATGGACGTGTAGGCCGGGGCGCCTCTTCATGAACCGTGGCAAACTAGCAACCTTCCACCGACTCTTCGCCTTTCCCTCTTGAATTGGAACTGTTGTCGCACGCTCTTCCTCTCCGACCTCCATTTTCCTTCAGCCCTTCACCCTTTCTTCTGCCATTGTTCGATCGTCTTCTCCATGGAGGGAACAGGCCGGAAACGACCCTGTTATTCTTGCCCCGATCTGAAAGATGACATGGTGGAGGAACTCATTGATCGGTGCGACGTCATCACCTCGGCTAGCATGGCAGGTTCGTTCAAGCCCATTCTCGACTCAACTAATAACATCATTACAAAGAACCCAAGAGTCAAGGAGCGGTTTGATCTCCCCTATCTTCTTCGCCGTGACCCTGATGACTGGCGCCGGCACCACGGAGGCCTCGCCCTGTGCCAGTTGATGCCGCTTGATAATGATACGTATGATGTTAAGATGCCATCGCTTGAGGGCAAGGCTTGGGCAGGCGCAAATGGAGATTGGGTTGTTTACATTGGGTCCAACTGCGAGTGGGAACTTGTGAATGTGTACACTCGCCACCGGGTTCCACTTCCAAAAATCTCAGCACACTGCCCAGAGGTTGAGCACACCGGTAATGTACGCACGTTCAAATACGATCATGGTAACTGTCTTCTATGAAAGATAGCAATTTGTCGAGTTCCCAACCGCTCTTGGAATTATAACAAGTATCAAGTTGTTGCTATCTTCGACAAGCTTGTTGCCGTCCTTCGTGGTTTGACTCGATGGATATTGCTGAAAAATCAGTTTCTGTACACGGATGAGTACTGTGATGCAATTCAATATGAGGGCCTTGTGTTTGCTGCCACCACTCGTGGCACTGTTTTTGCATGGCATCCTAGTAGTTTCGGTACGTTTGTCTTCCACCATAATTATAATTTTTTCATCCACATGCATGCGGGTTAGCAAGTTTACCTTTACTAATTAACCTTCTTCTTGTGTTTCCAAGGTCCTGTGAACATCCCACCACCTATACTTGAAATTTTTTATAACCAAGGGGGAGATGCCGATGGTGATGATCACGAGCAGCGTCCATATACTCTGTGGCGCCTGGCAACTAATTCCAATGGATCACCTCTTCTTGTGTGTATACAGCCCACTGATGATGTTACTGCTAAGGAAGCAGGTGTCTCCCATGGTCGCACTCTCCGGACCTATTCCAACACCCGTTGCATGGTATTCGGGATGGATACTAGTGTGCTAGTGCCAACTCCTTCTCCCTGGCATAGAATTGATAGTCTTGGAGAAAACTCGCTCTTCCTTGGACAAAACTATCCGATGATGGTGAAAGGCGATCCAACTGCTGTTGACGCATTTATGAGAAGCAACTGTGTCTATACCTTAGACATTTGGGTGGTTTCCTACCCTGGTACTGATATAGTAGGCCGCTTTAGCCTGGATGATCGGTCCTGCATTGGTCTCTAGATCGACAACGGATGGCCCGTCCCAGAGAATCACTTGTGGTTCAAAGCAAGCGTTTCCAACGCCACGGAATGGTTGAGTTGAAGTTCATTTCATGGCTTGTTATTTGTTGTGTGGTGAAAACTTTAGTATTTATAATGTATCCTTGTTGTCGATGTGGGTTGATGACCTGTTGTATGTAATAAAATGATATGCCTGTGATAAACTTACTAAATTTATGAATGGCTTTCGAGTCGCTTCTCTGAGTGAGTGGTGCGACGAGGCAAAAAAATATTTTCCGAATACATAATTGTACGTGCATTGCAACAGGTTATCGGATGAGGCCAATCAACAATACTAGTACACTATTTGTACTAGCTTCACATGCTTCGCGTGTCGGGCGGGTGTTTTTACTGTAGACATATGTTAATGTGTTCGCCGTATGTAACCATCACCTAGAATCCTCGAAACTAGTACTATATAGTAGGAGTAAGTAGTAGGAGTAGTAGGGTGGCATGGGCCAGAACAAGCATTCACGTCCAGGAGTACGACACACGCCACCACCACGACATCCATCTGACACCATATTATTTCTTGGAGTCCGTGCTAGAGCAATCTCTTCAACCTCCTCGTTTCTCTAACTTCAGCCATCACACGGCGGGCGAGGTGGGGGTTTGCCGATAGTCAGTTTCCTTAACTGCGGTCCCACCTGTAAGGCAAACTCTAACGCATGACCCCAAACACACCTCCGTTTTGCACGAACTCCAACGATAATTTTGACTAGAAAAGCAAGACCAAAGAAAACAAGAACCACAAGAATACATTTTACTACTCCTGTAAGTTGGATTAGTGGCTTCTTGATGCATTCATTGTTGATCTGCGGAGGCTCGATCTTGCGTCTGTGATAGCTAAAAGTGATAGAACATCTACTAAATTGCGCTCTATCAATATATGGATGTACTCTTCTTCCCAATACAAAAACTTGCATCCATTCTACTCCCTCCGTTGCACAATACATGCCTTCTATTTTTCAAAATATATATGTATCAAGACATGTCTTAATATATAGGTACATCCATTTTTGGACAAATGGAAGTCAAGTATTTTGGAACGGAGGGAGTACACAATAATTTTTTTAAGTTAGCACAACTAGTATAATCCGAGAGCAGAACCAAAGATTTGGTCGGGTTCTTCCTCCTTTTGCCGACATGTGGGACATCCAGCATCCAGGTCGTGTCATGAAAGAAAATAGAGTGGTAGTTGAAGCCACGAGATGTGCATCTTGGGTTAAACTGTAAATAGAATCTTACTACTCTTGAGTAACTCCAAAAGCGGCCACCGAAGATCTTTATTGGATTTGTTTTTCATCACCAACATGTCGAGGTGAAAGATGTGCAGGTTCAGTGGGTCCTCTTGCGTTTTCACTCACAGGTGGGGCCGCATGTGAGCAAACGGACGATGGGCTCCGCGCGTCCGCTGGTTGGCTGAGAAGAGAGATAGAGGAGGGCTCAGCACGGACTGCAGGAAATTTGTTCTACGTACCTCGATATAGTGGGGTGGCATGGGCCATAACTAGCATTCATGTCTAGCAGTACGGCACACACCACCCACACGAGTCCCATCCGACACCAATTTTCTTGGAGTCCGTGCTACAGCCATCTCTTCTCCCTCTTGTTTTCTCAGCCATCACATGGTGGGCGGGGTGGGGGTTTGCCAATAGTCGGTTTTCTCAACTGGGGTCCCACTTGTAAGTGAAAATGGAACACCACACGCATTCCCGCTTGAGCGGCGTGCCAGACCAACCGTGTGGGGGTGCGATGCGAACACGACAGGCTTTTCCTTTTGAACTCGTAACTTGTAAAATTTGGTTCTGCTCCATGGCGCGACCGATAGATAGAAAAAATAACAATTTTCCCTAGAGTAATGAGAAGTTTGGTTCTGGAGCCGTTCATGCATGGAGTACGTACGAAAATTATGAAGTTGATGCGAGAGGTAAGATAATTACTGTAGTATCATATACTACTACATGGATTTGACGGAAAGATAAAAATACATACGGATCCATCAACGTTCAACAACATCCTCATGCCCTAGTGCGCCGGGTCACCAACCGAAGTGTGAGGAGCAGCGGCGTTGGCGGCGAGCTCAACGTGCTTTTGAACAGTGTCGTCCAAGGTTGCCCTGCGCTCCAAGAAGGCCAGCGTCCTATCGTCCTCCTCTTGCATGTAGTAGTCCTTGTGGACGATTTGCGCGTAGACGTGGGTGATTATGTCGATGGTGTCTTGCTGTGCCAGGCGCTGCGCGGCGAGCGCAGCCTCAAGGTGGACATTCTCCGGTGGGACGGCGGGCAGTCGCAGGGCCACCAGTGCGTCGAAGAGGTTGTTACCATAGTGGCCGTTGAGGGTGACGGGCATCGCAGAGCCTGGGCGCGTCAGCTCGAGGCTTACGTCAAAGTCGTCCGCAAGCTTCTTGACGACGGTGAACTTGCCGAGGAAACCGACGAGGACCTCATCGAACAAGGATACGAAGCTGTCGTCCAAGCGGCCCCTCGCTCTGGCGGCCTCAAGCAATACTATTTGGAGACGTTCCTCGGTGCCAGGCCGCAGGCCGGCGTCGTGGACCATATGGTACAACCGGCTGATGCTCGCGCTCATCGCCTCCATGGGTCTAGCGTAGCTTCTAGTCAACTGATCTTGCGATTCGAGTGATCACTCAGCCCTTGATTAGCGTGCGTAGGTGCGTAGGGTTTCGTACTACTCCTCGGCCCTCTACTGCACCTGCCTTTGGCTGTATGATAGGTGGGCCAGCCACCCCCTGGGGCCACGTGTCATTCACCCAAAGGCAGTTTCCGTAAGTCAATAAAGTTGCGTCCCCCTCCGTGCCGGTGCAGTATAGTCATCTCATCGGACCTCTAGTTGGGGCCAAACGAGAGAAGTTTGATGTTTACTAGTTTATTGGTCCCATTTGCATTTTGCGCCAAGTTTTGACCTTTGATTTAACTAATAAAATGTTAATGCATGTAAACAGAAATGTTGTGTAAGTCACCTTACGAAAACCAAATAATCCCAAAATACTTAGGCATGGTGCATTAACTCCCTCCTTGTTTCTTATTTCGTGATATATCAACCAATGAGAGATGTGGGCCGTGCATGCTTTCAATGACTTGAGACTACCAAAAATGACATGCAGTGTTTAGTTCATTGCATGTAATCCTATTAGTACTCTAGTTAGGAGTATCAAAAAAACATTAAGTTCTCTCGCCGATAGGAATAAAACACCATGTATTTATTTACAGAGGGGGCAGTACATTTTTGGTGACATGCATTACTAGATATTGCTAGTCAAATAATAAAATCCAGATGGATGTGGTAGTACTCCTAAATCCAGACGGTGGTGCTACTAGTACTAGTAGTAGTACTACCAACGTAGTACTAGGAGTACTAGCACTGTACTACCCGTTGGTCAAATTATTACGTGCTGCTCCTCACAGTGAAGTGACAAGACCCTGCACCGGAGATGACACCTGAGTATAGGTGCCATGTTCGGCATACCATAGTCAGCCTCACCGTCTGCAGTCACTATCATCATGGCTGTAGAGCTAGCCTGCTTAGAACTAGCCCTGTTCGACATAATTTCCCGTGCGTAGATGCCCGTGCATTGCACGGAACACCAAGATTGGGGTGGACGGCTCCGGCAGCGGCCATCGCACCAGATTTTTCCACGACCTTCTACTCCTAGATGTGGTGGGGAGGAGATGAGGCTGATTGTGAGAGACAAGGAGTTGTTTGTAAATAGGGAACAAGTGCGGGCATCTTTTTGCAAAAATGGAGAAGCTTGGTTTGTATGCGTCAGATCTAGATCCGACGGCTATTGGTGAAAGATGGGAGGCACAACATCATCACCAACTCAGGACCTGTTTGATTCGCAGGATTTTGAAAACACAGGAATAGGACACGACAATATTACAAGTTTCAAACTGATGTTACAAATGTTAGGAGTAATGCTGCACCTACGAAGAGGGAATAACTAGGAAGTTTACGTAAGAACTTTCGTTACTTTAGGTGGATGCAGCATTATCGTACAAACTAAAATCCACCGCCCTGACAAGTCACTAATGGGCAAATAAGTTTTCGAGTCTCTGGCCACTTGATGTTTCAAAAACAAATTCAGCTTCTACGGAGAAATGAGCTCCACTGTGTACCCGCGCGGGTGTGGCTGGGCACGAAGCGTGAGTACGTGCACGGTGCACCTATTCTCTTCTTGTATACGTACACCACCTATGTGGGGTTGTGGTAGAGAGATACAAACCTAGAGAGATATAGTGTGTGGGTTCTTGAGAGTCTTTTTGTGTGTGGGGGGGGGTCAATCAAAATATTTAACATATGCAATGTGTGTGAAATATAGTCCTGGATATAACATATATATAGAGGGGGTGATCCACGAGAAGAGAGTGGAGGTATCATCGGCTTGAGGTGTCCATAGAATCGAAGAGAGGGATGATGATGATGTGTGTGTGTGTGCGCGCGCGATCGATAAAGAGTGTCATCGAATTTGTGGGTGCCCACGTCAAAGATATAGAGTGGCTGGCCTACTGGAACGTGAGAAGGGACATGTGCAGTTTGTCTCTGTGGCAAGGATACCTACCTGCAGCGCTCGACTATCGGTGTGTGGTGGGGGAAGAGGGAGGCCCAATTAACTATAGAGGTACAATGGCTGGTATATGTGTGGAGGAGGAGAGAGGCCTACCTCATGTATTAAGGAGATCAATATGCCTCATGTATTATGGGAGATCGATCGGCATCCATGCATATGTGCAGGAGATGAATAACGTTGGGAGAGAGACAGAGCTAGAGTGTTGGAGGGGGTGGTATTGGAGTTGCTTCTAATAAATGGTGGGATAGGCTTGCTAGACAAACGGAGGGCACTCCCGCAATATCAATAAGAGAGGAGATGGCTGCTTGTTGTCTGTGCACGTGTGTGTGAGAGACGGGTCAGGAGGCATGCACGAATGATGAGGGGGGACGATGTGGCTGTGGTAAGCAGACATAACTACATAGGAAGATCAATCGCCCTTTGTAAGAGAAAGGAGAGACATAACTTGTGAGGTACGTCGATCGATGGGGGGTAGTTAAAGTTGATCTAGGTATGTGTTGGGAGATCGATCAGTATACATGCATGTGTGTGTTAGAAGCAAATGAGGCACAAGGACAAGGATAGAGAGAGAGAGGGATGCATGTAGGAGGTGGTACGAGAGGCATACTATATCGAGGGGGAGGAGTGTGCGAGTACGAGAACGATGAAAAGAGTGGTGGGAGTGAGGCATGGACGGTGACAAGAGAAGAGGGGAAGCTTGTGTTTGTGCTAGGCACACCTGGCTGGAGAGGCATATCGATCGATGTATGCCGTAAAGAAGGAGCTGGGGGGCCTACACACACCGTGGGTGAACGACCTAAAGTGAAAAGACGAATTTGCGCAATGGAGCTAGAGAATGCTGAGGGAGGGTGAGAGGGATGCGGGCGTGTGCATGCACAAGAGAAAGTTAGCGCTAGCTACAAAGATAAGAGGGTTGTGTAGGTGTAAAAGATGAATAGAGATCATATATACTTCATTATAAAAAGCGAATTCAGATATTTGAAGAATTTATCATAGTGTTTCAAACCGACGGATGTGTGAATATATATAACGGTGATACACATGGTGTGGCTATGAACATGGTATACTACATTTAATATATTTTATCTCTACTCTTATAAAAAACGGAGTTGTTGATGATGGTGTGCCTGCCATCCTGCATTATAGGCCATCTGATTTATATCTGGCGGATAGAAAGGAAACTATGATGGTTGAAGTTGGCAACAATCATGATTGTAGATTCTTATTGAAATAGAGAAACGGATTCAAATTTAGTTCGAATTGCAGCGGTAGTATAGACATTTGGAATGCAGTAAAATGTTGGTATGAGTAGGTTACATGCATTATACAACAAGCAAAAAAATTTAATCGGACATAACATGGATTCATACTCCCTCCTTCCATCTATATAGGGCGTAATGAGATTTTTAAGACCGCCTTTGACTATTGACAAGATTAATAGTACATGACATGCACAATGTGAAAATTATATCATTGAAAGAACCTTTCACAGATGAATTTAATAGTGTGCTTTGTGTAAGTTGCATGTCATATATCATTGCTCTAATATTTGGTCAAAGTTACCATCGAAAAACGCATTAGGCCCTATATAGATGGAAGGAGGGAGTAGCTTTGAGTAGCATTTTTATAGTAAAACGGGGCAAGACTCTCTCTTTGTGTGGTGTGAATAGTTTTATTTTTTTCGTTTTCTTTTTGGTTGAGGGAAGTGCGAATTGATTTGGTACGTACAAGTACAATATTACTACACGTTAGGCTTGTCCCTAAAATTCAACCCGCGTCTTGTTATATCCTGAAAATTCAGATATCGTGCTCCCAAAACTGGCGCCTTCACAACCCACGCCTTGCTATCCCAAAATTACAACGCACGTGAAAACTCCCTCCAGCTGCCAAATCCCGACACGCAAAATCCCCCTTCTAACCCTGAGCCGAAAGGGCCACTAGTTCAAATTGGTGGGGGGTACTTTGTAACACACCCTACATTTTGGACAAGCGCGTTCCTAAGTCATGCTTCACCCCCTCCCATCGCCCCCTTTTCGCCATTCGAAATCCCAGGTCGCCATAACATCTCCGCTCGAGCCGCAAAACCCCACCCTCCTCCATCCGCCACGTCACCGCTGCCCAGCCGGAGCCTCTTCCCCGATGACATCGTCCACCGCAATAGCTCGATGTCCCTCGTCCACCTCCCCAGATGAGGATCCGTCGTCCATCTCGCCGTCCCGCCGGTTTCGCCGCCCCGTCCTCCACCTCCAAGGAGCTGCTCCGATGATCGCCTCGTCTATCGCGGCTGCTCCATCCCCATAGCGCCGCCTTAACCTGCTCCACCGGAACCGCAACATCCTCACCGAATCCTCGGACGAAGCCGAGGCCTACTCGGCACCACCAAAGAGGTTGTACACTCATCACATCGCACCTTCTCCTTAACTCGACCTCCCGGCGCTGATGGTGCTCCATCCCGCACCCCCATGGAGCGGCTACCTTGAAGCCGGTGCCGCGGCGACATATCCACAGCGGCTCTCCCCCAGTGCGAGGCCCCTTCGGCGGCGGCATCCATACCAGCCGGATCTGCTGCTGCTGCTCTGGCTCTCGCTCGATCGCTCGCTCGCCCAGCTGCTGCTGCTGCTCTCCCCCTCGCTCGTGCTGCTGCTCTGCTTTGATTAAGCCACACTTCAGTCGAATGAATCAACTTTTGGGTCAGTCGATTTTCAGGGGTTGGGCGGCTCGCCGGAGTTAAGGAAGAACTACCCATAGGGGGGATGGGGGCTCGCCGGAGCGGTACCCCACTAGCTATCTTAGGGTTCAGGGTGGGGGCGGTGGGGCTAGAGGGCTGGCTGGGGCGGCGGTGGCGAGTTGTTTCAGGGCGGCGAGGCGGCGCTGGGGCCGGCGGTTCGGCCGGTGGCGGTTGGCGGCTCAAGGGGGTGCAGGTTGAAGATGAACTGCAGGCCCTCCCTAAACTACATGTCAAGTGCCTCTCTGCTACCATTGCGTTCAGTTTCGACAGTAGCATTCAGATTCTGTAGTAAATTTCAGTTTCGACAGTTAAGTTCAGAGTCAACAGTTTTTACCTCATCTGTTGTAGTCAGGTGGTTTTTGGTGATGTTAATTTTACATCCATTTTACATCATCTATTGGAGATGCTATTAGAATCCCACTTGAGATTGACGATGTCTGTCTTGTGCTGCTTCAGCCTTGATGTCTTACGGCTAACCGGAGGTGCTCCAATGACAGAACGATCCATCACAACAGAGCAGCGCCCTGGACGCCATCTACAGATTACCCAGATCTTCCTCCACACCTCCGACAGCCACCTCTGCCTCAACTGCTTCAGCGACCAACCCAATGATGCTGAGGTCGACACGGCTACGGCAAAGAGGTTGTACACTTGTTGCATCACTTATTACTATACATTCATGTCGATCCATTAGGGCTATTTTGGTTCAACGGAAAAACATCGATCCACTGGTTGTTACCATCACTCTAAATTTCTGCATGCTCTCCTTACATAATCTCACCATATTTTTTTCGTATGCATGTCAGATATTGTACACGGTCATGCTGAGCATGTAGAGAAAAAAGAGAAGAGTTTTGCACGGCAATACAATGTCATGCAGACATCACTCCATGGTGGGTTCAATGGCAAACCCTCCCCACCCCTCTCCAGATTGTAATCCAGAGGAAGATATCTGTTCTGAGGCGGATTCAGACGCCACTGACCACTCTTATTTACCCCCCCAAGGTGTTTGCTCTACCTTGGCATGATGATGTTAGTCATATCATGCATATGTTGCCTTGCAGTACCTACTTTTGACATCATATATGTCATCTGCTTAGTTTAGATATGTTCTGTAATGCCACCTGTTTAGTTTCTATATCGTATATGGGAATTATGCAGTCTCATGTCTTTTAGCCATCCATAATATATGTGAAATGTGCAATGACATCATGTTTAACCATGCATCATATATTTGAATGATATCTTGCCTATCCTTTTCTTCATTACATTTCCATTTGTCGACAATGTTTGTACATTAAACTACTCTTCCTGTGAATCAACCATTTGGGTGGGAGATGGAAAAATCTGGAGTGAAAACAAGCCCTTCAGAGCAGACAGTGCTACCTATCGAAGCAGATCTCTTGTTGGGTCCCGATAGCTCCTTAGAGATGGATTCAGAGACAGATGACCAGTCCTATTCCCCCACTGAGGTGTATGCTCTAACTTGGCACGGTTATACTGCTCATATCATGCATACGATGTCTTGCATTGCATAGTTTAGACATCATATAAACACCATGTTCTTAGTTCAGACATCATACCGAATGCCCTCTATTTAGCATATAAATCACATATGTGAATTAAATGATGTGATCCTGATTACTTAGATAACATGTTGGTGAATTATGTCATGCGATCCTGTTTAGTTATTCATCATATCTTTGCATTATGTTATGCTATCCTATCCAGTTTAGATAGACATCATATATGTGAAATTATGTCATGCTATTCATTTTAGTTAAACAATATACATGTCAACTATTTCATGCCCTCTTTTTTCCACACTATCTATTGCATCTGTCTCTCATACAATGTATGTACATTCAACTATGTTTCCTGTTTATCAGCCATTTGAATTGGAGCGGGTGATGCCAGTATCTAGTAGACTAAAAACACGGTCTTCAGATAAAACAGTGCTACCTCTTGGTGGAGATAGCACCCCGGTTGTACATGCACAAGAACCAGCCCTACCACACATAACCCAAACTCTCGCAGATTGTACCCCTACTACGATGGACAGAGAACCAGCTTCACCCAATCTAACCCCAACCCCAGTCGATAGTAACCCAGTTCCAGTTGACATAGCACCATCTCCACCACAGAGCTCCCAAACAAGAGTAGTTAGTAAGGCAGCTCCAGTGCCCAAAGGGCCAGTACTATCACGGCGAACCCCAACTCCACCAGTTAGTACGCCTATTCCCGTGGAGGAAGCACAACCAGCTAGTCGTAGCTTAGCATCTATCGCATTTGATGTTGTTAAATCCTATGTGCGTATCTTCCCACCATGGAAATATTATACTGAAGATGAAGGAAAATGCCAGTTGCAGGTGTTTGTCCAGGAGTTATGTGTAGGTAATGTTATTCATGGCAATTACTTTGATTCGTCCCATACATCCTACCTCCATGATGGTTATAATACAGCAAATTTTCCCGTTTTTCTCTATAGAGAAGGACTGATTTGGAAACTCAGGATGAGGTAACCTGTGCTAATACCTCTGCTATCTTCAAGAATGCTTGGTGGCAGTATCGGAATTACCTGAAGAAAATGTACTTCACCGGCAAAGAAACTCATCAAATTCCCTTACGTTCTCCTGAGACACATTTATTGGACGATGACTGGGAACGCTCTGTACTGGTCCCGAACCAAGAATGTGGTAACGTCTATGAGCTCATTTTCTATTTTTAAGTATTATATTCTTGCGTCTTACTGTACTCTGTTCATGTAGAACAAGTGCCTAAACCTGAAGAACAACTGTTCTAATTTAAGATTCCATTGCTACCATAGGACATAGATATATGTTTGTTTGATGCTTTTATTATGTACTACTACTTGACAATAGAAGACTTGGTAGTTTAATCCTGTCCACCTTACTAATGAACTGGTTCACCGAAATGAGTTTCATATACTAGTACATGCTAAACTTGTTATGTGTCTGCTTGTTTCTTCTTTTAGAATGCTGACAGAATATTGGGGAAGAGTGCCTTATTAAGCAACGGTAAAGGAAGTAATGCAGATAAGGTTCAGGATAGTGAGACATCCAATCTTGGTTTAGTGTTGGAGTTACTGACCACTACCGCTTGCACAAGCTATTCAAACTCACTGTCTGAATCAGTTCGGTTTCTTGAGTCTCAACTACAAGCTGAAAGACATTGTTCAACTGTGCTGTGACAAGAAGCGGAAGGACTACGGAAGTCCCTGGAGCATTCAGATGCATACTTTCTGGTGCAACAGCAAGCATTGGAGGATTTTAGTGCCAAACGGGACAAAGCTAATCAGCTTGCTAAGCTTATTGCCAGCATGGTGGATACCCAGGATAACGTTTCTTGAGCTCTTGTGAAGTTTTTTCAGTTATGCTCTTGTTTTGCTGCCGCGTTTATTTGCATTGGTGGCCAATTTTGACGGCCAGTGTATATGATATGCTGCTTTGTTCCCTATATTTGCACTGGTGGCGAACTTTGATGCCCAGTGGATGTAATATGTGTAATAGCCATGATAGCCTAGCGTTAGTTGCTTGCTTATTTATTTCCTTGTTGTCTTGTTTATTTGTTTGCTTGTAGTCATTGCAGTTCTTTTTCCGCTGTTAACTAGTGGCTGCAATAACCTATTTTTTAAAACTAGGCCACAATAACCATGGGCTAATATTTACTGTAGTGACACTGGGCCTCCTACGGGGCGTAGAAATAGTGGGCCTTCTACGGGCCGTAGAAACAGTAGGCCTTCTATGGGCCGTAGAAACAATGGGCCTTCTACGGGCCGTATCATGAATGGGCCTTATACGGGCCGTATGATCGATTGGCCAAACATGGGCCAATAACAGGCTGCATTATGGCCATAAACAGGCTAGAGTTGGAATCGTCCGTTCATGGGCCGACCGTAACGGGCCATCGTTAATAGGCCGTATTTGATGATGCTATGAAAACGGCCCAACATATTAACGGATCACAAATGGGCCAACTGTAACCACGGGCTGAATTTGGCCCACAAGCAGAAAATGACAGTAACGGGCCGTAAGTAAACGAATGCTGGAAGTGAGCCTAAGAATAAATGGGCTCTGAGAAGGCCGAAAGATAACATGGGCTGGAAACGGCCCAACGGAATAATGGGCCGTTAATGGGTATAAAGTGATACACCGTTCATTACGGGCCAGTTTCACCACGGGCCGTTAATAGGCCAAGAGTTACATAGGGCCACATATGGGCCGAAAGATGTCATGGGCCATACATGGGCCAGAAGTGAAAATGGGCTGGAATCATATTGGATGGCCCAGATGATGCTACTGGGCCTAATTCGGATAGGGCGTAACAGGCCTTGGGTTAGCGGGCTGTAAATGGGCTATATGTGAATAGGCTGTTAATAGGCTTTCCATGGGCTGGCCCGCCACCTTTTGACCAAGTCAAACGGGCCGGCCTTTTCACAAGAATGGGCCTCTGTTGGGTCGTGCCACGTGTCGATGTATCATAGGCGCCTATCTGACCCACTAACGAGCTGACATGTGTTTTGTCCGGCCAATAAGAATTTTACATGTGGAAATTTCCCATTGGTCAGGGCTGCTAACGGGTTATCGGATCCAAAACCCGACCCGATAGCTTAACAGTGTTCCGTTACGGTGGATGCCACGTGTCAGTCACCCTTGACGAAAGCACTTCTGTGACGCGTGATTTATCGTCATGGAAGTGGACACTTCCGTGATGATAATTTTGGTAATGTCATGGAACACTTCTACGACAGCACAGGTATGACTATCTTGATTCTGTCATAAATTTGTCATGGATGTACATGCATGACAAAAAAAGCGACCTACTGTGACAAACATGTATCATCACGGAAGTGTATTTTTTGTAGTGCAAACAAGGGCACGGGTAAAACTCAAATAAGAGATCTAACCATAAGGCTCTACTTAAGAACTCCGGTTTGCAAAAAGAATCAAATCAAACGAAGCAACAAAACTCAAACGGTGAAAGAAACAAGCTTCGTTTACTAATCTAGACTAAAGTCAAATTTACAGTAGCAAAATCTTGTTTAAGTTGGTTAAACAGAAAGAGGGTTTCGAGACAACTCTAGGCGCTTGAATCGCCTGATTCCGATAAGCGAGCGAAAAGTTATACTAAAACGAAAATCGGATCAGAAATCGTGATCGAAAATAATCGCGGAAAAATTCGAGACAAAGAAAACCTGACGAACAGGCTAACGAACGAACGTTCGCTGTCTGCGGCTATCGAGTGAACACCGTTCGTTAAAACGAACGTACGGACGAACGTTCGCTAAATAAATAAACCGAAAAAATAAAACCGATCTATTCTAAAAAAACGAAAACTAGGGTTTTCTAAAAAAACTGAATCGGTTTTCTCTCAAAAACCGGCGGCGGCGGGGAGTCTACCTCGGCGGGGCTCCGACGAGATCCGGCGGCTTCGGCGGGGTCCGGTGGGGCGGCGGGCTGCTCGGGCGGCGACTGGGCGGCAACGGCAGGCGGCGGCGGCGCTAGGCGGCAGCGGCGGCGGCGAACGGCGGCGCTGGCGATGGGGTTTGGCGGGGCGGCTCGGGTGGTGGTGGTGGGGGTCGGTGGCGGCAGTATTTAAGAGGAGGGGCGGCTGGCTTGGGGGAGCGGCCGTCTCGGGATGCGTGCTCCTCCCGGACTCGGGCGGCAGCGGCGGCTTCGCTCGGAATTTCGGTCCCGAGCCGGTGCGGCCGACGGCGGCTGCACGGGCTTGGCCCGGCTCGGCCGGGCCTTTGGCCCAGTCGGGCACGCGAACAATTTTTTTTAAAAACAACGTTCCGCCAAAAATAAGTCCTAGAAAAATAAATAAAAATCTAAAAATGCCAAAACAAATTTTCACTGTCTAAATAAAATAATTAGAACAAGATGAACATTTTCTTGGCCCTAAAATGCAATTTTGAAAACATGTAATTTTTCTAATTCAAATAAAATTGCAATAAAATCCAAATAAAATATTTATTTGGTTTTTAATATTTTTCCTCTAATATTTCATCTATTTTGGAGAAGTCATTTTATCTCATCTCATATATTTTTATTTTTGAAATATTAGGACGGGAAAATAATCAAAACCAAATGATCCTCCTTCCAAAATTTGAGAAAACTCAAATATGAAAATAATGAAATCCCCAACTCTCTCCGTGGGTCCTTGAGTTGCGTAGAATTTCTAGGATCAAGCCAAAATGCAATAAAATATGATATGCAATGATGATCTAATGTATAACATTCCAAATTGAAAATTTGGGATGTTACAAACCTACCCCCCTTAAGATGAATCTCACCCTCGAGATTCGGGTTGGCTAGAAAATAGGTGAGAGTGATCCTTCCGTAGGTCTTCTTCTCGCTCCCAGGTGGCTTCATCTTCGGTATGGTGACTCCACTGAACCTTGCAGAACTTGATTACTTTGTTACGTGTGACACGGCTGGCGAAATCAAGAATCTTAACTAGTTTCTCCTAGTAAGTCAAATCACTATCCAACTGTATCGCTTCCAGTGGTACTATATCTCTTAGAGGAATATCAGCCATCTCTGCGTGGCACTTCTTCAACTGAGAAACGTGGAACGCATTGTGAACTCCTGACAATCCCTCGGGCAATTCTGACTTGTAAGCAACTTCTCCCATACGTTCCAAAACTCTGTATGGTCCCACAATTCGTGGCGCTAACTTTCCCTTAACTCCAAAGCGCTTCACTCCTCGAAGTGGGGATACCCGAAGATACACTCTGTCTCCGACTTCATAAATTGTCTCCTTGCATTTAGAATCCGCATAACTCTTCTGCCTGGACTGGGCTACCTTGAGTCTATCGCGAATCAGTTTAACCTTCTCTTTAGACTCGTTAATCAAATCTGGTCCAAACAACTGTCGGTCTCCAACTTCGTCCCACAACAACGGTGTTCTGCACCTCCTTCCGTACAAGGCTTCAAAAGGGGCCATCTTCAAACTGGCTTGATAACTGTTGCTATAAGAGAACTCTGCATAAGGCAAATTATCATCCCAACTAGATCCATAGTCTAGCACACAAGCTCTCAACATGTCCTCCAGAATCTGATTTACTCTCTCAGTCTGTCCATCTGTCTGCGGGTGGAAAGTTGTACTGAACTCTAGCATGGTTCCAAAGTTTCATGCAACTAATTCCAAAACTTTGAAGTAAACTGGGTTCCTCTATCTGATACAATGGTCCTCGGAACTCCATGCAGACATACGATCCTGGTCATGTATATCTTTGCTAACTTACCACTGGTGTAAGTGGTGTTTACTGGGATGAAATGAGCTACTTTCGTCAAACGATCGACTACAACCCATATCGAGTCATAGCCTGAATGAGTCCTGGGTAATCCCGTGATAAAATCCATGCCTAGCTTATCCCACTTCCATTCGGGTATCGGCAATGGTTGTAGCAATCCGGCTGGCTTCTGATGTTCTGCCTTCACTCTCTGACATACATCACAAACTGCTACATACTCCACAATATCCTTCTTCATTCTGGTCCACCAGAAACTGTCCTTCAAATCCAAATACATCTTGGTATTTCCTGGGTGAATCGAATATGGCGAATCATGGGCCTCTTGCAGAATCAACTTCCTGATCTCCTGATCATTGGGCACATATACGCGGTCCTCAAACCATAAGGTATCGTGCTCATCCTCACGAAATCCTTTAGCCTTTCCTTTGCTCATTCTTTCCTTTATCTTGGCAATCTCCTTGTCCGCCTTCTGAGCTTCTCTGATCTTATCCATCAAAGTAGACTGAATTTCCAATGCTGCTACATAACCTCTTGGAAATATTTCCAAACATAGCTCGCGAAGATCCTCGGCTAACTCCTTGGGTAACTCTCCGGTCATGAGTGCATTGACATGACTTTTGTCGCTCAACGCATCGGCTACTATGTTAGCCTTTCCGGGATGATAATGTAATCTCATATCATAATCCTTAATGAGCTCCAACCATCTCCTCTGCCTGAGATTCAGGTCCTTCTGCGTGAAGATATACGTCAAACTCTTGTGATCCGTGTATACCTCACAATGGTTTTCGATGAGAAAATGTCTCCATGTCTTCAATGCATGCACTACGGCTGCTAACTACAAATCATGTGTAGTGTAGTTTAACTCATGGGGTTTAAGCTGTCGTGAGGGATATGAAAGAACTCTTCTCTCCTGCATAAGTACGGCTCCAAGTCCTCGACGTGAAGCATCACAGTATACTTCATAATCTTTGCGTTGATCTGGCAGAATCAACACTGGTGATGATACCAAGCGTCTCTTCAACTCCTGAAAACTAGCCTCACATTCCTCAGTCCATTTAAATTTGGTGTCCTTCTTCAACAACTCCGTCATGGGCTTTGCAATCTTTGAGAAATTCTCAATGAACCTCCGGTAGTATCCTGCGAGTCCAAGAATACTCCAGATCTCTCCAACTGACGTGGGTGACTCCCAGTTTGTCACAGTGACAACCTTGGTGGGGTCTACTGCTATTCCTTCTCCGGATATAACGTGTCCAAGAAATCCAACTTCCTTCAGCCAAAATTCACATTTGCTGAACTTGGCGTATAGCTGATGTTCTCTGAGCTTCCCAAGTACCAATCGCAGATGTTCCTTATGTTCTTCTTCATTCTTTGAGTAGACCAGTATATCATCAATGAACACCAGAACGAACTTATCCAAAAACTCCATAAACACTTTGTTCATCATATTCATAAAATAGGCAGGTGCGTTAGTCAGACCAAATGACATAACGGTATACTCATACAGCCCATATCTCATGGTAAAAGCTTTCTTGGGTATATCCTGCTCTCGAATCTTCAGTTGGTGATACCCTAATCGTAGATCGATCTTGGAAAACACCTTAGCTCCTTGCAGCTGATCAAACAAATCATTGATCATCGGCAGTGGGTACTTGTTTTGATCGTTACTTCATTCAATCCATGATAATCAACAACCATCCTTAACGATCCATCCTTCTTCTCCACTAGAAGTACTAGTGATCCCCAAGGTGACGAACTTGGGCGAATATAACCTTTATCCAGTAACTCCTTAATCTGCTTCTTAATTTCCTCTAAATCATGTGCAGGCATCCTATACGGTCTCTTAGATATTGGCCATGTGCCTGGCAAAAGCTCAATCAAAAACTCAATGTCTCTATCCGGTGGCATGCCTGGCAACTCTTCGGGAAATACATCTGGGAATTCCTTCACCACTGGTACTTCCTCCTGTACAACTCCTGATAAGGAATTTACTTGAGTCCTAATCGGCACATGCCGGGATACATACTTGATCCTTCTTCCTTCTGGGGTGGTGAGCAAAATCGTCTTACTGGCGCAATCAATGTTCCCTACATCGATAGCCAATCCATACCCAGTATTACATCCAAACCTTGCGACTCCAATATCATCAGATCTGAGGGAAAAACATGCCTACCTATAGTCAATGGCATCTGAAAACATCCATGGCTTGCCATATACTCTGCTCTGGGTGAGGTTACTAGCATGGCTGTCTTAAGAACTCTAGTGGGCAACTTATACTTATCCACAATTCCCCTTGATATGTATGAATGCGATGCACCAATATCAAAAAGGACGACTGCAGTAAATGACTTAACCAAAAACTTACCTATTACTGCATCTGGCTGAGCTTCAATCTTCTCCACGTTAACGTGGTTCACTTGTCCCCTATTGAAAGGGTTGGGATTCTTCATAGAGCTTCCATTGCCATTTCCATTCTTGGCTTTAGGACATTCATTGGCATAATGTCCGGTCTTCTGGCACTTGTAGCAAGTGACGTGGCTTAGATACTTCTTGGCGGGTGTTGCCGGGTTGGAACGGTTCTATCCGCTACTTCCTTCGTTACCATTTCCGTTCATGGGGCCACTATGATTGTGCGAACTTCCTCCATTATGAGTGTGGCCTCCATGGTTATGAACAAGACCTCCTGAGTTTGGGGTGAAATGGGGTCTCTGCTGGGCTCTAGAATTATACTTCCCTTGTCCATACTTCCTCTTGCGGCTGTCAATCTGTTGTTGCTTCCCTTCAAGCATGAGGGCTCTATCCACCAACTCCTGGTAGTTATTGAAATTTGCTGCCATCAACTGCATGCTCAGCTCATCATTCAGTCCTTCCAGAAACTTCTCCTTCTTAGCTACATCTGTAGCGACGTCATCTGGGGCACAACGTGCTAGCTTACTGAATTCATCCACATACTGGCCAATAGTGCGTCCTCCTTGGCGTAAGTTGCAAAACTCACACTTCTTCATGCCCATAGCTCCCGCTGATACACGGGCAGTACGAAAAGCCTGCTGGAACTGGTCCCATGTAACAGTGGCTATAGGATAGGTGATAGTGTAATTCTCCCACCACGAGGCCGCTGGTCCATCCAATTGGTGTGCGGCAAAACGCACCTTCTCAGCATATGTGCATCCTGCAGTTGTTAACTCCCTTCCAATCTTGCGGAGCCAATCATCTGCAACTATCGGCTCGGTGCTACTAGAAAACACCGGCGGCTGCAACCTCAGAAAACGGGCTAAATTGTCAACTGGGGGTGGTGGTGGTGGGTTGTTGTTGTTGTTGCCTTGGTTCTGAACTAACAACTGCATCAGGGTATTCTGCTACTGGATCAACTGAGTGAGCTTCAGTGGAAAGGTAAATCCGGGGTCACGTCTAGGAGGCATCTGAGGGTTTAGAGGGAAGATAATAGAATAGAATGAGGTCTAGTGAGAAAACACTACCCATATGCACATGAGACAAATACAATCATATCACTCAATCAATCAAACAAGGGCATACAATCGGTCTAGAACTATCGTTACAAAGTGCTTGTACTATACGATTTACATGGGGGAATACTACTACTGATATGGTGGTCGACTACAAATATTGATCGGTCGAAGACTCCATGATATTTGCTCCAGCTTCATCAACATAGTAATCATCACTATCGTCAGGGTCCCAGTCGATGTCGTCAATGATGATGTAGTCTTTAGAATGAATCTCCTTGGGTTCATCGTCTTCTCCTCCTGGCGCGGGGTCTCCCATGAATACTCCTAGCTTCCTTTCCAGGTCATCATTCTTCTCCACTAGTACGATGATTTCCTCCTCATAATCTTCACGTGTAGCCTTGAGTTCTTCTTCAAGCTCTGCGATCCTTGTCATTGCCTTCTTCAGATCTATCATGCCTGTGCACATCTAATTCTCCTAGTGACGAATGTGCTGGTTTAACTCTTGGATGAAAGCGGAAATTTATCTATCCTTCCTGGTGTTGATCATCTCCCATTGCTCATCTCAGCGCCCACAAATCTGGTAGATAGTATCCGTGAGATCCTTGTGGTAAAATTCCCCAATGCGTTCCATGGTGATGTGGGCTGCCATACTCTTTCCTAGACTCCAGGTTGGTGCATCAAAGGAAAACTCTATGGGCTCAGTGACTGGCATAAATGTCCTTCCTAGAACTTGAACTTGAATCATCCAGTGCTCCTCTTCTGGTAAAGTGGCGTTGGAAGTCCCGGTGAAGCTTGGTATTCCGATGTGCAGTTACCTAGTGACTTCCTTCAAGTGGCGTCCAAAAGGTGTGTCTTCATCTGGTTGTGCAAACTTGTTCCTTGTGTCCGCCATCCTAAAGAGTACAAAAGGGAGAGGAGTCAGAAATGAGAAGAGAGTAGTGATCTAGGGTTTTGGCTTAGTGGTCGTGTCCTACAGTCAGCATGTGCTTTGATACCATCTTTGTAGATACCAGACCTCAAACAGTCTGATCTCTGTGCATAAGTGTCATCCCTGGATCGGTAATGCTGACACACACAATACTTGAAAGATTTATAACAGAGTAGCAATCACACACTTATTACATCGAATGTCTCAAAAGAGAACTTATTACAATAAATATGGCTTAAGGCCATCTAATTACGATAACAGCGGAAGGCTTGGAAGATAAAGTGAGTCCATCAACTCCAACGGCATCACTGAGTGAAAGATCACGACCTAAGGCTCCTTACTCGTCGTCTGAAAAGTCTGCAACAAGATATGTTGCAGCCCGAAAACGGGTCAGCACATGGAATATGCTGGCAAGGTAACACAAAAGAGTAATGAACAGAATAATGCTATCACTACATGCATATATGGCTTGTGGAGGCTGTATGGTTAAAATGTTTTGCGAAAAGCCGGTTTTCCCTACTACAAAGGAATAAATTTTATTTAACTATCATGGTGGTTGTTAAACATTAAGAATGGTAAACCCCATCTCAATCCCAATTAAAAGTAATTAATAACCCAATCAAATTTAATAATTAAGAGTGACGAGATCCACATGATAATCCAAGAACCAGATACTCAAGATGTCCATAACCGGGGACACGGCTAACCATGATTAGCTTGTACACTGTACAGAGGTTTGTGCACTTTTCCCCACAAGACTCGATCTCCTCTGTTGGATTTCTCACACTACAAAATGTTTGAGAAACGGATGACCGAGACACAATCTTTCGGAAGAGGTCCCCTTAACCGATAGATAGGCTGGCACACCTACAATCCCCTACATCTGCTAGCCCATCATGGAAAGGTTTCCCACAGCTTACTCAACTATGCCAGAGCCCATAATGGCATGTGGCTGCACACGGAAGTTTCTAGCATGAATAATCTTATGATACCTTTGAGCCTGGGTGGCAGTCCATAGGAGAATCACACGGTACCTCCGGATTTCCTAAAATACAAGCAATCACTGGAATTCCCCAGGTGCCTCAATCCGCCCAGATGTGTATTAAAGTTGCCACCTTAAGTTAACCATTATTTAACAATGCTCACATCTGTCATGAAAACTCTCAAACCCAATCCATGTCTACGAGCATAGCATAGCAATATAAGCAACATAGAAGTAACTCCCAAGGTTTGATAATAAACAGGTGAATAGGTACTACCTCATCTACTTCCCAAACCCACAATTTTATTCAGATCCTAACCATGCAATTGTTCGTGGGTTGATCTAGTGCAATAAAACTGGGTAGTAAAGAGGTATGATCAGAGTGTTACTTGCCTTACTGATGATCCGCGAAACCTAGAGACTCGTAGTAGCACGCTTCGCACTCCGGGTACTCTATCGCAAACAAACAAGCATACACTAAGCAATCAAACAAGGGCACGGGAAAAACTCAAATAAGAGATCTAACCAGAAGGTTCAACTTAAGAACTCTGGTTTGCAAAAAGAATCAAATCAAACGTAGCAACAAAACTCAAATGGCAAAAGAAACAAGCTACGTTTACTAATCTATACTAAAGTCAAATTTTACAGTAGTGAAATCTTGTTTAAGTTGGTTAAACAGAAAGAGGGTTTCGAGACAAAACTCTAGGCGCTTGAATCGCCTGATTCCGATAAGCGAGTGAAAAGTTATACTAAAACGAAAATCAATCAGAAATCACGATCGAAAATAATCGCGAAAAAATCTGAGAAAAAGAAAAACTGACGAACAGGCTAATGAACGAACGTTCGCTGTCTCCGGCTAACGAGTGAACAACGTTCGTTAAAAAGAACATACAAACGAACGTCCGCTAAATAAATAAATCAAAAAAATAAAACCAATCTATTCTAAAAAACCAAAAACTAGGGTTTTCTAAAAAACCCGAATCGGTTTTCTCTCAAAAACCGGCGGCGCCGGGGCGTCTACCTCGGCGGGGCTCCGGCGAGATCCAGCGGCTCTGGCGGGGGGCTGATCGAGTGGCGGCGGGGTTTGGCGGGGCGGCTCGGGTGGTGGTGGGGGTTGGTGGCGGCCGTATTTAAGAGGAGGGGCGGCTGGCTTGGGAGAGAGGCTGTCTCTGGAGGCGTGCTCCTCCCGGACTCGGGCGGCAGCAGCGGCTTCGCTCGGGACTCCGGTCCCGAGCCGGTGCGGGAGACGGCGGCGGCGCGGGCTTGGTTCGGCTCGGCTGGGCCTTCGGCCCAGTCGGGCGCGCGAACAGTTTTTTTAAAACAACATTCCGCCGAAAATAAATTCTAGAAAAATAAATAAAAATCTAAAAATGCCAAAACAAATTTCCACCATCTAAATAAAATATTTAGAACAAGATGAACATTTTCTTGGCCCTAAAATGCAATTTTGAAAACATGCAATTTCTCTAATTCAAATAAAATTGCAATAAAATCCAAATGAAATATTTATTTGATTTTTTATATTTTTCCTCTAATATTTCATCTATTTTGGAGAATTCATTTTATCTCCTCTCATATATTTTTATTTTTGAAATATTAGGACGGGAAAAATAATCAAAACCAAATGATCCTCCTTTCAAAATTTGAGAAAAATCAAATATGAAAATAACGAAATCCCCAACTCTCTCCGTGGGTCCTTGAGTTGCGTAGAATTTCTAGGATCAAGCCAAAATGCAATGAAATATGATATGCAATGATGATCTAATGTATAACATTCCAAATTGAAAATTTGGGATGCTACAACGAGAAGTTTAACCGGTAGGCAAACTTTTGCCGATCATATCTCCATATGACTCTTGTTCATCTTTTGATGCTTTGTGCTCCGAGCTCAGAACAATTCTGCCAGAACTTCAAGACAACCGATCGCTGTCTGCATACATGGTCTGGCCATCTTCGTCTTACACCTCACGTCCCGTTTGTACTCATGTGGACATGACACACTCCGGAACGCTACGTGTTCTAGACGGTTGCAACACTGGGAAGAGCACCTTTTAACTTGATATTTACTATGAGAGATCACCCTAGTAATTGACTACCACGCAATCAAAGGGTGCAAACAACAAAGGGATAAACATCTCGGGCAATTCATAATATCATGATATGGTATAGCCCTGGGCGCCGGGATGTCGGTGTACTAGAGTAGGGGTACCCCAGTACCCCGAACTTGTGCACGGGCGGTCGCAGCATCCCGCGGCAAGGCTTGCCGGGTGACCGCCAAGACCCTCCGTGGTTCCCTTGGAGACCATTCAAGAACAAAGTACTCAAACCGAGGCCCCGGCAAGAGGAGCTTGCCGGGAAGGACAACCAAGGCCCCGGCAAGAGGAGCTTGCCGGGAAGGCCAACCCAGGCCCCGGCAAGAGGATCTTGCCGGGAAGAGACAAGACCCCGGCAAGAGGAGCTTGCCGGGAAGGCCACTCAAGGCATACCAAGAAAGCTTGCCGCGACGCGCCCTGCGTCCCGGCAAGGCCCGGTGAGCAACAAGCTCCCAAACACGACAAAACGACGACCCCGGCAAGGTACTCGCCGCGAGCCTGCTGCCACTCTATACCCGCGCTCCAGCACACCTGCTAACATGTCGCTCTAGGACTCTCCCAAGCACACGTGGCAGGAGGCCGCGCAGCTAGGGGTGCGCGGTGGCAAGCGGAGATGAAGAGAAGGCCATCGTGGCAAACGGTGGCGCTCCTAACGGTCACTTTTTGCACTGTTTAGGCAACTCAAACGGGCATTCAATGACCTTGTCCCCTGCCGTCAGAGTTAGGTAGGGTGCATTGTGTCCACAGTAGCGGTAGCTGCACCTACCGCATCCTTTTCCATTTTTACCCTTCTAGTCTACGTTGCTACCTGTCGGTGACCCCTTGAAAGTATAAAAGGAGGCCCAAGCGCAACGTAGAAGGGGTTCGGCTCATTCGAAACATCAGGAACACTCTCACGCTCAGTCTGGTAGCGTCCATCGCTCCTGAGCAAGAATTCAATACACACAAACAAGCAGCAGTAGGGTTTTACGCATCCGTGCGGCCCGAAGCTGGGTAAAAACCGCTCGCGTGTACCGCCTCGATCCGCTCTTTGTGCGGCCTCCGCCCCCCTCCGAACCGAAAGGGGCCCGGTCCCCATAGGTGTTGGCGGATCAGCTTCCCCGACATCTTTGGCGCGCCAGGTAGGGGGCGTCGAGATCGTGCGAACCCGATCCGGCGTACACATGAGCTAAATCTTCATCTTCTTCATCGACATGCCACCGAAGAAGAAGACTTCGGAGGCAGCCGTTCCGTCCTCGTCAAGGCTCAGCTGTTCTTCATCGTCATGGCTCCTAAGAAGCAGGCGACCAAAAGAACGATGCCAGTGCTGCAACAGAAAAGCTAAGTCATGCGAAACTTTAGATATTTCCTTTCTATATAAGGTTATCCGGCTCGGAGATCTTGTTCTTTGTATGGAAAACCTGTGCGCGGAGGAACCAACTCGTAGCTAGTTGCGCCCTTACTTTGTTTCGAGTCCGCTCAACAACTTAAGTGAGCTGCGACTAGTTGCGACAAGGTTGCTTGTCGGTAGCGACCCCGCCAGCAGGCTGCTGAAGTTCCACACTCGGCGCTCGCGGCAAAGGTGCCTGCGCCGACAAGTTCCCTAAAAGCGTAGGGTGGACGTACAAAGAGAGGTTGAACAGGAAGATACCATGCACTATTTATTTGAGATTTCTGCATAGACCTGTATGCCAAGGAACCTTCTCGGGGCTAGTTGCGCTCCATGTTGCCTCGAGTCCGCTCGGCAACTTGTGCGGTTGCGCTAGAGCCAAGAAGGTAAACCTTTCCGGGAGGTGACGTTCCCGAATAGCCGCTAAGGGCCCGTTCCCTCAAGCGCTGCTGGCTGGATCGTACGCACCGGAAAGCATTCTAGCAGGCATAGGGAATATGTAGCAGAAGTCAAAATTTGCAAGTGAGTTAAGTGCACTTCAGATGCTAATCACTTGTCATGTTTAAACACAGTTATGGCCTGGGGGCTGGCAACGCCCTTAAGACCAATCTTCTTGGTGTCAAGAACGACGAAGTTCTTCGCCATAAGCCTTCTCGGCAACAAGCTTGCCGGAAGCCGGCATTGAGAACATCAAAGTTCTCTGCTGAAGATAAAAGCCTTCTCGGCAACAAGCTTGCCGAAAGCCGGCATTGAGAACGTCAAAGTTCTCTGCTGAAGATAAAAGCCTTCTCGGCAACAAGCTTGCTGGAAGCCGGCATTGAGAAGGTCAAAGTTCTCTGCTGAAGATAAAAGCCTTCTCGGCAACAAGCTTGCCGGAAGCCGGCATTGAGAACGTCAAAGTTCTCTGCTGAAGATAAAAGCCTTCTCGGCAACAAGCTTGCCGGAAGCCGGCATCGAGAACGTCAAAGTTCTCTACTGAAGATAAAAGCCTTCTCGGCAACAAGCTTGCCAGAAGCCGGCATCGAGAACGTCAAAGTTCTCTGCTGAAGATAAAAGCCTTCTCGGCAACAAGCTTGCCGGAAGCCGGCATTGAGAACGTCAAAGTTCTCTGTTGAAGATAAAAGCCTTGTCGGCAACAAGCTTGTCGGAAGCCGGCATTGAGAACGTCAAAGTTCTCTGCTGAAGATAAAAACCTTCTCGGCAACAAGCTTGCCGGAAGCTGGCATCGAGAACGCCAAAGTTCTCTGCTGAAGATAAAAGCCTGGCAAGAAAGTTTCTCCTTGCCGGGAAGCAGACAACAGAAAATCTAAGTTGCTAAAGTTTGAGCAATCAGTTTTTTAAGTTTTTGAGTTATTTTCCTTGAACGACCGTGCTTTGTATGGAAAACCCGTGCGCGGAGGAACCAACTCGTAGCTAGCTGCGCCCTTACTTTGTTTCGAGTCTGCTCAACAACTTAAGTGAGCTGCTAGCGCCCTTACTTTGCTTCGAGTCTGCTCAGCAACTTAAGTGAGCCGCTAGCGCCCTTACTTTGTTTCGAGTCCGCTCAACAACTTAAGTGAGCTGCAACTAGTTACGACAAGGTTGCTTGTCGGTAGCGACCCCGCCAGCAGGCTGCTGAAGTTCCGCACTCGGCGCTCGCGGCAAGGGTGCCTGCACCGGCAAGTTTCCCTAGAAAGCGTAGGGAAGAACCATACAAAGCCAAGAGTCGAGTAAAGGAAGTAACACAGCAATTTTTTGCCTAAGATAGAGTTATATTACAAAAATAACTTGTCGCGCCTCTAATAAAGTGTTCCCATGACATGACTGGCAGTGACAAGAAAAGAAGAAAACGGACGGCCTAATCTACGCGACCGCCGTCAACCCTTTTGACCTCGTTCACCCTGTCCACAATGGGTGCGACGAGGGCCTTGAGTGCGTCAAGATCAGCGTCCGCCGGCAGCCTCTTGAGGACGTTGGTGAGGTTGAGGCCCGGATTGCGGAAGGCCACCTTCACCAGCACCTTCTCCAGAACTCCGGCGCAAATCGAGCGTGACTCGTCGGCCAACTGCTTTGGGATCCGTTCCCAGAGTTGCTGGAGCGCCGCCGCCACGCCTTTGAAGAACAGAGTGAGCTTGGCGCTGGGTTGGAGTTCCTCGTCGGAAGAGTACCCGAAGCCTTCCACCCCGGGGTCATAGCATGCATGCTAGAGGTCGAGTGTTCGTCCTTTTGCTTCTCTTTCGTTTGCAGGGCTCGCATATCCTGGCTAGACTGCTTGAGGACGAAAAGGAGAAGAAGGGCACGCCGGCACCTAGGCCCCGGCAAGCCAGTATCGCCGGGGGCTGCGAGTGCCAAGAATCGTCCACGGCAAACCAGAGTTGCCGGGGGCTGCAATATCAGATAAGTCTTTCATCCCTCATCATGCATCCTCTTATGGACTGGGGAATGCGAAACCGCGTATCTTCCCGAAAACTGCCGTGCTCCCTCAACTTTAGGCCCTGGGGCTCGTTCCCGGGGCCAAGTTTGGTCGTAGTCGCGGCAGCAAAGGGGTGAAACGAGGAGACCGCACCCACCTCGTTCCCGCCTCCGTCAAAGGCGTGAGAAAGGTCGAGCGACATGGGAAGGCGGCAGGGCCTGTTGCCGGGAGATGAAATGTCTATCCGAGGGATACCAAGGATTTGCTCCTTGGCGTGGGTTCAACTCGCGAGACAAATAACCCGGCAAGCATCCCCTTTTCATTAAAAAACATCCCACTCAGGTACAGTCCATAGAGGATGAAAAACATGAAAGAGAGGATTACAAGTTTTAGATACAGCTAAGGCCCGAAGGCTTACAAATTAAAAACATAAGATGCCCGTAATCCCTTTCCTGTCCCTCTCTTCAGGAGGCAGGTCAAGGAGGCGAAAAGGGCAAAAGGAGCGCCTAGGCGAGCTACGGGTGCCAGAAGACACCAAGAGAACATCCCGGGGGCCGTCCAAAGGCTGGACGGCGATGGCGGCGCTGGAAGCGGGGCTCGAAGACGGGGCGGCAGGACGTCAGCACGCTGTCGAGGACACCACGCCCTCGTACTCCGACCTGACGGCCTTGTCGCCAGCCCTCTACCCCTTCCGCAGCCTCCCTATGCCAGCCGCCCAAGGAGACGACCCCGGGGAGTTCAAGGAGCCGGCGACACGGATGATGGGGTCGCCGGTGCCGCGCGAAGCGGCGCCCGACGCCTAGTCGGACCCGCCACCCCGTCGCCCGCTACCCTCATCGTCGCTGTTGCTCTCCTCCTCGTCACTCTTGCTCGAGGAGGAGCCTTCGCTGTTGGAGGAGCTGTCCACGCAGCGCTTCGCCCGAGTGCCGAAGCACCCGAAGACCTTGACGGAGAGGAGATCGCCCTCCATCAACTTAAAATGGAGGGTAAAACCCTCCATCAGGCTGTCGATACGGGCGAACGTCTTCCACCCTCGATCAAGATACATCACATTAGGGGCTGGGAATACAACGTGGACTCGCGTGCCGCTGATCCCACAGCCCCTCATGTGCAGTCTTAGTGTCTCGGGCGGGTCCAACTCCATCGCGCTCGCAAACGGAGCTGGAAGCCGGAGGCGACGATGAGGCGCCCGGCGCAGCTTGACGAAGAACTCGCAAGGGTCATCCCCTATATGGACCGCCGTGGGGGGAGGAGCCGCCGGCGGAGGCGAAGCTGGCGCGCCGCCCCGCCCGCCTCTTCCCCGAGCGCCTCAACCTCGTCCTTGACCTCGTCCGCGACCTCGCCCCCTCCCTCTTCCCCTTATGGCTGGCTCTGCCACCATGTGCGCGGGAGAGGGAGAGATGCGCTGTCTGGCGGCGACCCTCGCCGCCACCGATGAAGGGCCTGGGTTCCCTTTCTCCATGGCGAATGAGAGAAAGGGGAGCAGAAGCTGAAGAAAGGAGGAGATGAGAGAGTGCGGGTTTCTGTGCTCCCCTCCCGCTCTTTACAAAGGAGCGAGGTGGGGGCTCGGCCGCCCCGCTCAGCGAATCAAGGCACGGGAAGAGCAGGGAGTCGGGGCCAACCCGCTGCCTCTGCTCGCGACGGCCCAGTTTCCCACTTCCACCGTCCGCGACCCCAAGCGCATGGGAGCCGCGTGGCAGGGATGCAGAACCAAGGCGACGGATGAGGCGGCCTTGCTCCGCCTCGTGATCGCGGGGAGTGGACGTCCCGAAAACCACGCACCGGCCCCGTCCAGTAAATGCACCACGCCCCCACGCCTACCTCCGTTTAGGGAGGAGGGCGTGAACCGTCCCCATCATCGTGGCCTGACGCATGCTCGAGGGGCTTAGCCCCGCGCACGCCGCCTGCGTCACCCACGATGCCGCGTTTGACGCGTGCCGTTCTGGGCGTGCGCGGTGGGAGCTGGGAGATATGCGGCGTGACCTAGGCCGCGCGTGCCCGTGCACTGTTTTGGGCCTGGCCCAACAGCGCTCGGCACCGTGTCTGGCCCAGGCCCGGGGGCTCCTGTCGGTGTACTAGGGTAGGGGTACCCCAGTACCCCGAACTTGTGCATGGGCGGTCGCAGCATCCCGCGGCAAGGCTTGCCGGGTGACCGCCAAGACCCTCCGTGGTTCCCTTGGAGACCATTCAAGAACAAAGTACTCAAACCGAGGCCCCGGCAAGAGGAGCTTGCCGGGAAGGCCAACCAAGGCCCCGGCAAGAGGAGCTTGCCGGGAAGGCCAACCCAGGCCCCGGCAAGAGGATCTTGCCGGGAAGAGACAAGACCCCGGCAAGAGGAGCTTGCCGGGAAGGCCACTCAAGGCATACCAAGAAAGCTTGCCGCGACGCGCCCTGCGTCCCGGCAAGGCCCGGTGAGCAACAAGCTCCCAAACACGACAAGAGGACGACCCCGGCAAGGTACTCGCCGAGAGCCCGCTGCCACTCTGTACCCGCGCTCCAGCACACCTGCTAACGTGTCGCTCTAGGACTCTCCCAAGCACACGTGGCAGGAGGCCGCGTAGCTAGGGGTGCACGGTGGCAAGTGGAGATGAAGAGAAGGCCATCGTGGCAAACGGTGGCGCTCCTAACGGTCACTTTTTGCACTGTTTAGGCAACTCAGACGGGCATTCAATGACCTTGTCCCCTGTCGTCAGAGTTAGGTAGGGTGCACTGTGTCCACAGTAGCAGTAGCTGCACCTACCGCATCCTTTTCCATTTTTACCCTTCTAGTCTATGTTGCTACCTGTCGGTGACCCCTTGAAAGTATAAAAGGAGGCCCAAGCGCAATGTAGAAGGGGTTCGGCTCATTCGAAACATCAGGAACACTCTCACGCTCGGTCTGGCAGTGTCCGTCGCTCCTGAGCAAGAATTCAATACACACAAACAAGCAGCAGTAGGGTTTTACGCATCCATGCGGCCCGAAGCTGGGTAAAAACCGCTCGCGTGTACCGCCTCGATCCGCTCTTTGTGCGGCCTCCGCCCCCCTCCGAACCGAAAGGGGCCCGGTCCCCATAGGTGTTGGTGGATCAGCTTCCCCGACACGGGAGTTCTCCATGATCGCCTCCAATCTCCAGTTGAACCGATGTGACAGCCAATATTTTGTTGTCGTGGCAACCATTTCAAAAAGGTTGTCATGGAGACAATCTCAGAAAACATTGTTGTGGCGACTGTTTTAAAAATGTTGCCTTGGCACCGAAATCTGAAATTATGTTGTGGCATGAAACTATAGCTCCTCGTCCCACGCCTTGGTACACCTTCTCCTTGTCAGGGTCCTTGTCGGTGTCAAAACCGGCGGATCTCGGGTAGGGTGTCCCGAACTGTGCGTCTAGGCCGGATGGTAACAGGAGGCAGGGGACACGAAGTTTTACCCAGGTTCGGGCCCTCTCAATGGAGTAAAACCCTACGTCCTGCTTGATTAATATTGATGGTATGGGTAGTACAAGAGTTGATCTACCACGAGATCAGAGAGGCTAAACCCTAGAAGGTAGCCTACGGTATGATTGTTGATGTGTATGTTGTCCTACAGACTAGAACCCTCCGGTTTATATAGACACCGGATAGGGTTAGGGTTACATAGAGTCGGTTACAATGGTAGGAGATCTGAACATCTGTATCGCCAAGCTTGCCTTCCACGCCAAGGAAAAGTCCCTTCCGGACACGGGATGGAGTCTTCAATCTTGTGTCTTCATAGTCCAGGAGTCCGGCGGAAGGTATAGTTCGGCTATCCGAACACCCCCTAATCCAGGACTCCCTCAGTAGCCCCTGAACCAGGCTTCAATGACGACGAGTCCGCTGCGCAGATTGTCTTCGGCATTGCAAGGCGGGTTCCTCCTCCAAGTACTTCATAGAAGATTTTGAACACAAAGATAGTGTCCGGCTCTGCAAAATAAGTTTCCACATATTGCCCTAGAGAGAATAATAATATTAACACAAATCTAATCTGCTGACGTATTCTGTGGTGCGACATGCCACGACCAAGCCTTTATCCAAATCGTTTCATTATCCCACCTCAGCGTGTTATGCGAGGCAGTTTCCTTGGCACGTCTTGTCAAAGCAGAGATCGTGTCCCTTTATTCCGGGATTCTCATCAATACGGGTGTGGGTAACCCAACCGTGCCATTGATTACGGTGCTTGGAGATAACCGAGTTTTACCAGGCTGGTGGGGACATGTTGTTGCGTCCACCCATATAAGGGGATAAGGATCCACCTTTTCACCCACGCCTTCTTCCTCCTTTGCCTATCCATTCTTGCGCACTCGAGCTCCAGCACCCAAGTCCGCACTACCACCTCAACCTTCTCCAGTCATGTCCGGAGCGGGAGGCAAGTGGATGGTCTCCTCCGTCACGGAGGGACACATAAAAAAGTTGAGGAAGGCCGGATATCTGGCCAGCGACATCGCGCACCGACTCCCTGAGAAGGGGCAGCTCATCGCCACTCCTAGGCCCCATGAGAGGGTGGTATTTCTCCCCCATTTCCTCCGCGGACTGGGCTTCCCTCTACATCCATTTGTCCGGGGCTCATGTTCTACTACGGCCTGGATTTCCACGATCTGGCCCCGAACTTCGTCCTCAACATCTCGGCGTTTATCGTCGTGTGCGAGGCGTTCCTCCGCATCCGCCCCCATTTCAGCCTATGGCTTAAGACTTTCAACGTCAAGCCAAAGGTGGTGCGCGGTAGCCAGGCGGAGTGCGGCGGCGCCATGGTTGGCAAGATGGCCAACGTCCTATGGCTCGAGGGCTCCTTTGTGGAGACCCTGAAGGGGTGGAAATTAGTGTGGTTTTACATCACCAAGCCACGCGACGCCGAATGGGTCGCACCCCCTGAGTTCCGATCCGGCCCCCCCACGTGGCTCACCTCCTAGAAGGAGACATGCCTATCTTGGGGTAAAAAAGGAGAGCTGACCGGACTCCAAACATGCATCCAAACCCTGGTGGACAAGAAGCTCAAGCTTGTCAACGTAGTCCAGGTTATGCTTGTTCGCCTGATCCTCCCGTGTCAACGACATGCCTTCAACCTTTTGGAATTCGACCCGACGCAGCATCAAACTCTTAACAGGCTCTTCGACACGACGTACGAAGATGGCTGGAGGGTGCTTTTCAAGGGCGCCGAGGCTCCCGCATCCGCTGCCGAGGATCGCGGATTCAGTACTCAGCATCACGCTCATGCGGTAAGATGTTTTTATCCTTTTACAGGGTATCAGTTTTTCATAGTCTGACTCTATGCAGGATCTGAGTTCCCTTATCTTGGATAGGATTGGGTGGTGACATCCGGACAGATCAACTGTCCGGCTCCTCTGCCCGAAGGCCCAGCGGACGTTCACTTGGCGAAGCTGCTGGTTCCGGTGCCCTATGTGGTGTTGGAGAAGAAGGCCACGAAAAGGGCCACGGGAACTCTAAAGAGTGCCTGACGCCAGGAGGGGTCGGATTCGTCATTCGATGGTCCCGAAGCGCCTTCCTCTCATGAAGACGAGGAGGAAGAAGAAGAGACCTCTCCCCCTCCAGCGGGAGGAGAGAAGAAAAGGAAGGCCTCCCTCTCCGAGGAGGCCGGAGGGTCCAAGAAGGGGAAAACCCTTCCCCCGGACTGCTCCACCGACGCCGAAGACGACGAAGAGGAGTGGCAGCCCAGGGCCAAGCCCGTGGCGAAATCGTAAGTGTCCGGATACCGGGGTAGTTTATAGTATTTGTTTTTCGCACAGCTTTCCCTTATGTCGAATATGTTTATGAAGCCCACCCAAAGACCGGCTCGACGCATTGTCGAGCGGCTCACTGGACCCATCGGAGGTGAACTCGCTTCCGACGGCTTCATCCCCCCGCCCTGCGGACGACACCGAAGTGTTGTCCCAACAGGTTCCAAGCCGGGAGGAGGTGGTCCTGGAGGCACCGCAAGGCGACCTCCGGGACTCCAGGAGTAAAGGGGATGAAACCCCCCAGGGCTCCAAGTCCGAGTTAAGGCCGGACACAGCAACGGAATCTTCAAGGGTTCCAGAGTCCGGTGGGCGACCTCCTTCCAAGAGGAGCAAGCCTACCGTGCCGGTGACCTCCGCCCAACCGGAGGCACTGGACAATATGTTGGAGGCGCTCCAAGGTGCCTCCATCGATGAGGGGCACCGCACTATTATGAGTGCGGTGATCCAGAAGGTTTAGTCCGCCAAAAGCGGACTGACTAAAGCTTGTACAAGCCTTTTAACAGGCTTTGAGGTAAGTAAAGAATGTTCACATAATGTTACCACATAGACAGTAGCCCCTGATGCTCTGCTGGGCGTTCGAGAAGAAAAGCCGAATAGAGGATCAAAGAATTCGCATGAGTCTAACAAAAGCAGTCAATATGCGTATGCAGGCTTCTCTGCTAGCATCCGCCGCACCGACTACGGAAGTGGACGTGCTGAAGCAGAGTATCGAGAAGTCCGAGCAAGAGGTCGGGCGTGCCAAGAAGCAGCTCGAGGAGAAGGAAGGTAAGAAATACCCTGTTTGAATATGTATATAAAAAAGGTGCAATTGCAAAAAATGATGGGATTGACATGGCTATTGCAGGGGCCATGGCTGAGGTGGCGACCCTTAAGCAAGCGCTGCTCAAGGCCGAGAAGAGTGCAGCCGTGGAGCGCACCGAGCGGTAGAGGTATGAGGCTGAGGTTGGCAAGGTGCGGCAAGAGCTCCAGGTTCTCATGAAGAAACATGAGAGTTTGGAGCTTGACTCGAAGACGCGAGCGTCCGAGCTCTCGGCAGCTATAGAAAATGCCAAGTCTGCCAAGGCCGAGTCCCAGGAGACCTTCTAGGAGTTGGATGAGGTAAAGAAGATTGCGGAGGGTAAGGCATTCTTTATTCAAAGAAAACACATAAATGTGAGTTACCTGTTACTTACCCGAATCCGGAGCTCTCCAGGAGCGTTCACAAATCTTCCCCGGAGTGTATCTGATGCCGCCGCATTCTATCGAGCCGAGGAGGGTAGCTCGACGGAGAAGGTGTTCTGGTCTCAGTATGCTGAGGCTGGACACCCCGTGCCCCTGAGCGACCAGCTGAAGCAACTGGTCGAGCTCCACAAGGCGGCCGAACAGGCCATGAAGGGCCTCCTAGTTCGGCTGTGGCCTGGAGAGGCTCTGCCTGGGAGCTATTTCGGGCTGGTGCAACGGCTGGTGGAGGCCTGTCCGAGGCTTGAAGACATCAAGCACTCCGTCTGCATTGAAGGTGCCCGTAGGGTCCTTACCCGTGCTAAGGTGCACTGGTGCAAGCTGGATGCGGAGAAGCTTGTGAAGGACGGGCCACTGGCGGGGAAGGAGCATCGCAAGCCCGAGAATTATTATAAGGATGTTCTGAAGGGTGCCCGTCTTGTTGCGGATGAATGTACCAAGGATGTATTTTTTGAGTAAAACCCGCTCGTGTTATCATGTGCGCTGAAAACTTGTTCATATGCGCTAAGCAATGCTGCTTGAATTTAAAATATTACCTTCTGTGCGGCTGTTTATCAATACTGAGAGATGCGAGTCGTCGGCTTCTGCCCCCATGCTGCTAGTGCTGGGGTGTTCGGGGGATAAACCTGGGCGCTCTTTTTCCCATATTTGGGTCCTTCGAGGGAGGCGCTCAGCCGAACGAACGAGGCAATCGGACTATAATGCGTGAACACTCTCACTTAGCCATAGAATTCTATAATTTTAAATTTCGGCGAAGCCCCTAGTATTCGGAAGACCGATTTCGGGGCGCTATGCATTGTTCATTAAAATAGCTGCGATCAAAGCATAATGATACAAGTGATGTGATAAACGAAAAGTTGGACTATTTAACATGTCTGCTTCAGGGGCAAGCTGCGGGATAGTATGCGAAACGAATATACTGCTCGTGATAGAGACCACCTGGGATTTCCGTAATGAGGCATGGCTTGTCTGCTTCCCTGGTCCTTGCATCGTTTGTGCGGCAATTGAACTGCCGAACAAGCCTTCCGAAGAGTAGAGTCCTGGAAGTAAGAGAAAAGTGTAAAAAAAAGTCGGCAGCCCCTGGTGCGGTTTAAGCGATGTTTTGGGCGTGCCGTGATGGTGCCCCTTTCCCTATGCCCATGGTATTTCTAGGGCGTAGTTATGTACGCGAAGTAATGGCGTCCCCTTTTTGCGGGGGTTGGGGTTGGGGCCGCATTGCTACGCCTGCTCGGAACGTGCCAGGCGGTCTTGTTGTAGGTTACTCCAGGCGCGCTTGACTGTGTCCGGACGTTTAATGGCCAGACTGGAGAACTGCCTGGAGAGGCTGCTTTGTACTTCCGCTGTAAGGGCCGCCGTGTGGTCCTCCATTCGGAGGGAACGTTCGGTGTTTCCATTGACCGTAATTACTCCTCGAGGGCCTGGCATCTTGAGCTTAAGGTATGCGTAGTGCAGGACCGCATTGAACTTGGCGAATGCGGTTCGCCCGAGCAGTGCATGGTAGCCACTGCGGAACGGGACTATGTCGAAGATTAACTCCTCGCTTCGGAAATTATCCGGGGATCCGAAGACCACTTCAAGTGTGACTGAGCCTGTACAGCTGGCCTCTACACCTGGTATTACGCCTTTAAAGGTCGTTTTGGTGGGCTTAATCCTTGAGGGATCTATGCCCATTTTCCGCACTATATCTTGGTAAAGCAGGTTCAGGCTACTTCCGCCATCCATAAGGACTCTAGTAAGATGAAATCCGTCAATAATTGGGTCGAGAACCAATGCGGCGAATCCGCCATGACAGATGCTAGTGGGATGGTCTCTTCGATCAAAGGTGATCGGGCAGGAGGACCATGGGTTGAACTTTGGGGCGGCTGGCTCTACCGCGTATACGTCCCTTAACGCACGCTTCCGCTCCCTCTTGGGGACGTGGGTGGTGTATATCATGTTCACCGTCCGCACTTGTGGGGGAAAACCCTTCTATCCATTGTTGTTCGGCGGCCGGGGCTCCTCGTCGTCATCGCTATGCAACCCCTTGTCTTCATTGTCGGTGCTTAATCTGCCTGCCTGCTTGAACACCCAACAGTCCCTGTTGGTGTGATTGGCCGGCTTTTCGGGGGTGCCATGTATTTGGCACAAGCGGTCGAGTATTCGGTTCAAGCTGGACGGGCCCCTGGGATTCCTTTTGAATGATTTTTTCTGCTGACCGGATTTAGAGCCTCTGAATCCGGCATTAACTGTCGTATCCTTAGCATTGTCACCATTGATGCGGCGCTTCTGTTGGTTGTGACGCGACCTGCCACTAATGTCCCTGGTGTCCGAACGACCAGGGTTCTTGGTCATATTATTGCTTCGAGCGAGCCAGCTGTCTTCTACCGCGCAAAAGCGGGTCATGAGTGCCGTGAGTGCTGCCATAGATTTCGGCTTCTCTTGTCCTATGTGCCGAGCAAACCACTCGTCACGGATATTATGCTTGAAGGCTGCTAAGGCCTCTGCGTTCGGACAGTCGAGTATTTGATTTTTGTTTGTTAGGAACCATGTCCAGAATTGCCTGGCCGATTCGTCTGGCTGCTGAATTACGTGGCTTAGGTCGTCAGCATCTGGGGGTCGCACATAAGTACCTTGGAAATTGTCGAGGAATGCGGCTTCCAGGTCCTCCCAACAGCTGATTGACCCTGTTGGCAGGCTGTTAAGCCACTGCCGAGCTGGTCCTTTAAGCTTGAGTGGGAGGTATTTGATGGCGTGGAAATCATCACCGCGGGCCATGTGGATATGAAGGAGATAATCCTCGATCCATACTGCAGGATCTGTTGAGCCATCATATGACTCGATGTTTACGGGTTTGAAACCCTCGGGGATTTGATGATCCATTATTTTGTCTGTGAAGCACAATGGGTGTGCGGCGCCTCTGTATTGGGCGATATCATGACGTAGCTCCAATGAGCTTTGTCTACTGTGTTCGGCCCTGCCGAATCTGTGGCCGACGTGACGGTTGTCGTCTCGAGCCGTGGGGTGCCTACGTGATCCGTAGATCGATCTTGTTTGCCTTGTCTTGTCCTCCAACATGTCTCGTAGGTCCGGCGCATATTCCCGTGCCTTGGTACGGGGTGCGGCTTGGGTGGAGGGCCATGAGGCCTCTCTGTCGCGACCACGAGGTGGCCTGTCGGCCACGTCGAGTGCTTCCTCCTCTAATCGGGGTAGCAACCTGCGCTTCGGGTAGCGCTTGGAGGGGTGTTTGGGTTTATGCTCTTTGGCCACAAGGACTTTAGTCCATCTATCGACTAGCCGATCTTGATCAGCTTTAAGCTGTTGCTATTTTTTCTTGAGGCTTCTTGTCGTGGCCATAAGCCGCATTGAAAATGCTCTTGTTCAAAGGGATCCTCTGGCATGGTGAATTCGTCGTCGTCGAGGCTTGCCTCATCTTCGGAGGGAGGCATACAATTATTGTCCTCGACCTCTCTGTCGGCCGCTCTCTCATGAGGGCTGGTTTCTCCATCCTCCTGTGTTAAATCTTTCTCGGGGGGATGTTCTTCGGCGCTTTCCGGGGTATTATTATCTCCCGTGCTGGAATCGCCGTTTTTGTGTTGGCGGGATTTTGAGCGGCGCCGCTGACGCCGACGCTTTTGCTGTTTCTTGGAGGGGTCATCCTCCGCTGTTCCATCGCCCTCTCCCTCTTTTAGGGTGTCCACCATGTATATGTCATATGACGAGGTGGCTTTCCAGGGCCTAGTGGGCGCTGGTTCTTCATCATCTCCTTCATCGGTGTCCATACCGTCGATGTCTTCGGAGTCGAAGTCGAGCATGTCGGTTAAGTTGTCGACAGTGGCTACAAAGTGGGTGGTGCGTGGGTTTTGAATTCCTTCATCGTCCGTAACCCAACCTTGCCGACCGTAGTCCGGCCAGGGCTCTCCTGTCAAAGAGAGAGACTTCAGTGATCTCAGGATATCGCCGAAAGGCGAGTGCTGAAAGACGTCCGTGACCGTGAACTCCATGATCGGCGCCCAATCGGATTCGCTCGGCAGGGGCGCGGAGAGTTTGGAGTCCGGAGAAGAATCCGGCTCCATGGAGTCATGAGTCTTGCAATGTACGGGGCTGGTGTTCGGCTCAACCGCCGTTGGGATCGCGGCCCCCGAGGTGACGTCCAACCACCCGTCCTCGATCAACACGGCCGGCTCCGAACTAGGGGTCAGAGCCGATGCGGGTGCAGCCTCCAGGGCTCTGTTCGGCGGCAGAGCTAGATCATGCTCGTTGTGACAGAGCGGTGCGCTCGGCAGTGGTTCGAATCCGTCAAAGATCAAGTCCCCGCGGATGTCGGCCGTGTAGTTTAAACTTCCGAATCTGACCTGACGGCCAGGGGCGTAGCTTTCGATCTGCTCTAGATGGCCAAGTGAATCGGCCCACAGTGCAAAGCCACCAAAGACGAAGATCTGTCCGGGGAGGAAGGTCTCACCCTGGACTGCATCTCCATTGATGATCGTATGAGCCATCGGGCCTGACGGTGACGGCACAGAGGAACTCTCAATGAAAGCACCAATGTCAGTGTCAAAACCGGCGGATCTCGGGTAGGGGGTCCTGAACTGTGCGTCTAGGCCGGATGGTAATAGGAGGCAGGGGACACGAAGTTTTACCCAGGTTTGGGCCCTCTCGATGGAGGTAAAACCCTATGTCCTGCTTGATTAATATTGATGGTATGGGTAGTACAAGAGTTGATCTACCACGAGATCAGAGAGGCTAAACCCTAGAAGCTAGCCTACGGTATGATTGTTGATGTGTATGTTGTCCTACAGACTAGAACCCTCTGGTTTATATAGACACCGGATAGGGTTAGGGTTACATAGAGTCGGTTACAATGGTAGGAGATCTGAACATCCGTATCGCCAAGCTTGCCTTCCACGCCAAGGAAAAGTCCCTTCCGGACACAGGATGGAGTCTTCAATCTTGTATCTTCATAGTCCAGGAGTCCGGCGGAAGGTATAGTTCGGCTATCCGAACACCCCCTAATCCAGGACTCCGTCAGTCCTCCATGTACATCTTGACACCATTACCTGTAACCTATCTCTATGATATTTACATTAAGTGGCAATCCCGTGGCTCGAGCCAGCATGCCGTGACGCGTAGGGCACTTAACATTACAACATATAACCATCTCATACACATCATATGCAAAACCAACTTAGACGTCCTCTAATTGGTTTGGCAAATTTTAATTACGTGGCTTCTAGGGTTTCCGGATAAACCTAGCTACCTACATGCACACCGTAAAGTGATAATCCTTGTTGCTTGATTAACTTTCAGGGTGTGTGAAAGAAGAGACTTAATTAAAAATCTCGTTCCCCCACACTAAACTTCGTCTAATACACGTGCCAACCTAGAAGATCATCCATCTTCATTGCCCCCTTGTGAACGTGACAATTCACTATAATTGACTATGGTGAAGCCCAAGGAACTGTTAGTAGATCATCGACAGCCAGAGTCGATCGATTGTCAGAACATTGTGAAAAGCGACACCATGTCGTCGATGAACTGAACCAAAGGTATACTCGACGGAAGCATAGCAACAACATCACCCTCAGATCCACATGTGATCTAGATCACAACCTGCATCTACTCATAGAACTGCTCTGATACCACTGTTGCGAAACATAGTAGAAAATAAAAAAAATCGCCCTTCGATCACCCAGGAACAATTGAAGATGCATAACAGGTTGTCATTAACGATCATTACCGACTCTAGGAGTGCAACGAAAGTAGATGAGTTGATGTAGATCGTACTTGGAGTCCCCCGAACGTCAATGAAAATCCCGCGAACTTCCCTCGAACAGAAGACCGAAAGCACGACCTCTCTACTTGGTTACAAGCTTACGGTTTTCATGATACGGCGATGCTTCACCGTCCAGAGCTAATCGCCGCTGAAGAATTAGAGGGAGGAGATTAGAACCACACGGGGCTTCTAATTATGAGGATTTGAGGTGGCTAGGACAAGCTCTAATTAGTCAACTAGGACCAACTAGAACTAGATCAACTAGAGGAGCCTCCAAAACTTGTGTCTTCATAGGGTGGAAATCCTCTAGTATATATAGGTTAGAGGGGAGGGAGAGGGCAGCTACCAAGGGGAGAAAGTCCCTGATGACCCACAAGTATAGGGGATTGATTGTAGTCCTTTCGATAAGTAAGAGTGTCGAACACAACAAGGAGAAGAAGGAAATGGCAAGTGGTTTTCAGCAAGGTAATCTCTGGAAACACTAAAATTGTAAGTGACGAGTAGTTTGATAGCAAGATAATTTGTAACGATCAAGTAAAGATAGTAGTAACTAAAGTGCAGCAAGCTAGCCCAATCCTTTTGAGGCAAAGGACAGGCCAAAATGGTCTCTTATGATACGCAAGGTGTTCTTGAGGGTACATGGGAATTTCATCTAGTCACTTTCATCATGTTGGTTTGATTTGTGTTTGCTACTTTGATAATTTGATATGTGGGTGGATCGGTCCTTAGGTGTTGTTCTTACTTGAACAAACCTCCTACTTATGATTAACCCCCTTGCAAGCATCCGCAACTACGACAAAAGTATTAAGAATGAATTCTAAACATAGCATTAAACTTTTGGATCCAGTCGGTCCCTTACGGAATACCGCATAAACTAGGGTTTAAGCTTCTGTCACTCTCGCAACCCATCATCTCATAACTACTCCACAATGCATTCCCTTAGGCCCAAATATGGTGAAGTGTCATGTAGTCCACGTTCACATGACACCACTATGGGAATCACAACATACATACCATCAAAATAACAAAAGTAACTACACACAAATGGCAATCGTGCTCAAGATCGGAGGGGTATTAAATAGCATATTGGATCTGAACATATAATCTTCCACCAAATAAACCATATAGTAATCAACTACAAGATGTAATCAACACTACTAGTCACCCACAAGTACAAATCTACAGTTCCGGTACAAATATTGAACACAAGAGATGAACTAGGGTTTGAGAGGAGATGGTGTTGTTGAAGATGTTGATGGAGATTTCCCTCCCCAAGATGGGAGAGTTGTTGGTGATGATGATGATGACTTCCCCCTCCGGGAGGGAAGTTCCCCCGGCGGAATCGCTCCGTCAGAGAGCAAAAGTGCTCCTACCCAAGTTCTGAAGGAAATATGCCCTAGAGGCAATAATAAAGTTATTATTTATTTCCTTATATCATGATAAATGTTTATTATTCATGCTAGAATTGTATTAACCGGAACATAATACATGTGTGAATACATAGACAAACAGAGTGTCACTAGTATGCCTCTACTTGACTAGCTCGTTGATCAAAGATGGTTATGTTTCCTAACCATAGACATGAGTTGTCATTTGATTAACAGGATCACATCATTAGGATAATGATGTGATTGACTTGACCCATTCCGTTAGCTTAGCACTTGATCGTTTAGTTTGTTGCTATTGCTTTCTTCATGACTTATACATGTTCCTATGACTATGACATTATGCAACTCCCGTTTACCGGAGGAACACTTTGTGTGCCACCAAATGTCACAACGTAACTGGGTGATTATAAAGGTGCTCTACAGGTGTCTTCGAAGGTACTTGTTGGGTTGGCGTATTTCGAGATTAGGATTTGTCACTTTGATTGTCGGAGAGGTATCTCTGGGCCCACTCAGTAATGCACATCACTATAAGCCTTGCAAGCATTGCAACTAATGAGTTAGTTGCGGGATGATGTATTACGGAACGAGTAAAGAGACTTGCCGGTAACGAGATTGAACTAGGTATTGAGATACCGACGATCGAATCTCGGGCAAGTAACATACCGATGACAAAGGGAACAACATATGTTGTTATGCGGTCTGACCGATAAAGATCTTCGTAGAATATGTAGGAGCCAATATGGGCATCCAGGTCCCGCTATTGTTTATTGACCAGAGAGGTGTCTCGGTCATGTCTACATAGTTCTCGAACCCATAGGGTACGCACGCTTAACGTTCGTTGACGACATAGTACTATGAGTTATGTATGTTGGTGACCGAATGTTGTTCGGAGTCCGGGATGAGATCACGGACATGACGAGGAACTCCGGAATGGTCCGTAGATAAACTTTGATATATGGGATAATAGTGTTTGGTCACCGGAAGGGTTCCGGATGTTTCCCGAAATGTTTGGGTACGAGAACACTTTATTTGGGCCAAAGGGGAAAGCCCACACGTTTTTGGAAAGCGCAAAAGGAAGTTTTGCGGAGTCCAGGGGCCAGACGCCATGGTCCCAGGCGTCTGGGTCCAGACGCCGGGAACCCTAGCGTCTGGCCCAGGAGTCTGAGAAAGATTCTTGCCTTTCGGGTGAAACCGACTTTGTGGAGGCTTTTACTCCAAGTTTCGACCCCAAGGCTCAACATATAAATAGAGGGGTAGGGCTAGCACCCAAGACACATCAAGAAACACCAAGCTGTGTGCCGGTAACCCTGCCCCCTCTAGTTTATCCTCCGTTATAGTTTTCGTAGTGCTTAGGCGAAGCCCTATGGAGATTGTTCTTCACCAACACCGTCACCATGCCGTCGTGCTGCCAGAACTCATCTACTACTTCGCCCCTCTTGCTGGATCGAGAAGGCGAGGACGTCACCGAGTCGAACGTGTGCAGAACTAGGAGGTGCCATGCTTTCGGTACTTGGATCGGTTGGATCGTGAAGACGTACGACTACATCAACCGCATTGATATAACACTTCCACGAATGGTCTGCAAGGGTATGTAGACAACACTCTCTCCTCTCGTTGCTATGCATCACCATGATCTTGCGTGTGCATAGAAATTTTTTGAAATTACTATGTTTCCCAACAGTGGCATCCGAGCCTGGTTTTATGCGTAGATGTAATATGCACGAGTAGAACACAAGTGAGCTGTGGGCGCTATAAGTCATACTGCTTACCAGCATGTCACACTTTGGTTCGGCGGTATTGTTGGATGAAGCGGCCCGGACCGACATTACGCGTACGCTTACGCGAGACTGGTTTTACCGCCGTGCTATGCACACAAGTGACTAGCGGGTGTCAGTTTCTCCAACTTTAGTTGAACCGAGTGTGGCTATGCCCGGTCCTTGAGAAGGTTAAAACAACACTAACTTGACAAACTATCGTTGTGGTTTTGATGCATAGGTAAGAACGGTTCTTGCTCAGCCCGTAGCAACCACGTAAAACTTGCAACAACAAATTAGAGGACGTCTAACTTGTTTTTGCAGGTCATGTTGTGATGTGATACGGTCAAGACGTGATGAGATATAAGTTGTTGTATAAGATGATCATGTTTTGTTGAAGTTATCGGCAACTGGCAGAAGCCTTATGGTTGTCTCTTTATTCCATAAGATGCAAGCGCCAAATAATTGATTTACTTTATCGCTATGTGATAGCAATAGTTGCAAGAGCAATAGTTGGCGAGACGACCATGTGACGACACATTGATATAGATCAAGATGAGGGAGATCATGGTGTCATGCTGGTGACAATGGAAATCATGACAATGCTTTGGAGATGGAGATCAAAGGCACAAGATGATGATGGCCATATCATGTCACATATTTTGATTGCATGTGATGTTTATCTTTTATACATCTTATTTTTCTTAGTTCGACAGTAGCTTTATAAGATTATGTCCCACTAATTATCAAGGTACAAGTGTTCTCCCTGAGTATGCACCGTTGCGAAAGTTCTTCGTGCTAAGACACCACGTGATGATCGGGTGTGATAGGCTCTACGTTCAAATACAACGGGTGCAAAACAGTTGCACACGCGGAATACTCAGGTTAAACTTGACGAGCCTAGCATATAACAGATATGGCCTCGGAACACTGAGACCGAAAGGTCGAGCATGAATCATATAGTAGATATGATCAACATAGTGATGTTCACCATTGAAACTATTCCATCTCACGTGATGATCGGACATGGTTTAGTTTATATGGATCATATGATCACTTAGAGGATTAGAGGGATGTCTATCTAAGTGGGCGTTCTTATGTAATATGATTAATTGAACTTAAATTTATCATGAACTCAGTCCTGGTAGTATTAGCATATCTATGTTGAAGATCAATAGCTCGTGTTTAGCTCCCCTGTTTTATTTTCAATATGTTCCTAGAGAAAACTAAGTTGAAAGATGTTAGTAGCAATGATGCAGATTGGATCCGTGATCTGAGGTTTATCCTCATTGCTGCACAGAAGAATTATGTCCTTGATGCACCGCTAGGTGACAAACCTATTGCAAGAGCAGATGCAGATGTTATGAATGTTTGGCTAGCTCAATATGATGACTACTTGATAGTTTAGTGCACCATGCTTAAATGGCTTAGAATTGGGACTTCAAAGACATTTTGAATGTCATGGACCTTATGAGATGTTCCAGGAGTTGAAGTTAATATTTCAAGCAAATACCCGAGTTGAGAGATATGAGGTCTCCAACAAGTTCTATAGCTAAAATATGGAGGAGAATAGCTCAAGTAGTGAGCATGTGCTCAGATTGTCTGGGTACTACAATCAGTTGAATCAAGTGGGATTTAATCTTCCAGATAAAATAGTGATTGACAGAATTCTCTAGTCACAATCACCAAGTTAGTACAACTTCGTGATGAACTATAGTATGCAAGGGATGACGAAAATGATTCCCGAGCTTTTCATTATGATGAAATCAATGAAGGTAGAAATCAAGAAAGAGCATCAAGTGTTGATGATTAACAAGACCACTAGTTTCAAGAAAATGGCAAAGGGAAAGAAAGGGAACTTCAAGAAGAATGGCAAACAAGTTGTTGCTCAAGTGAAATAACCCAAGTCTGGACCTAAGCCTGAAACTGAGTGCTTCTACTGCAAAGGGACTGGTCACTGGAAGCGGAACTACCCCAAGTAATTGGCGGATAAGAAGGATGGCAAAGTGAACATAGGTATATTTGATATACATGTTATTGATATGTACTTTACTAATGTTTATAGCAACCCCTCGGTATTTGATACTGGTTCAGTTGCTAAGAGTAGTAACTCGAAACGGGAGTTGCAGAATGAACAGAGACTAGTTAAGGGTGAAGTGACGATGTGTGTTGGAAGTGGTTCCAAGATTGATATGATCGTCATTGTACACTCCCTACACTTTCGGGATTAGTGTTGAACCTAAATAAGTGTTATTTGGTGTTTGCGTTGAGCATGAATATGATTTGGTCATGTTTATTGCAATAGGGTTATTCATTTAAGTGACAGAATAATTGTTATTCTATTTACATGAATAAAACCTTCTATGGTTATGCACCCAATGAAAATGGTTTGTCGAATCTCGATTGTAGTGATATACATATTCATAATATTGAAGCCAAAAGATGCAAAGTTAATAATGATAGTGCAACTTATTTGTGGCACTGCCGTTTAGGTTATATTGGTGTAAAGCGCATGAAGAAAATCCATGCTGATGGGCTTTTGGAATCACTTGATTATGAATCAGTTGATGCTTGCAAACCATGCCTCATGGGCAAAGATGACTAACACTCCATTCTCTGGAACAATGGAGCGAGCAACTGACTTATTGGACATAATACATACTGATGTATGAGGTTCGATGAGTGTTGAGGCTCGCGGCGGGTATCGTTATTTTTTTTGACCTTCACAAATGATATGAGCAGATATGGGTATATCTACTTAATGAAACATAAGTCTGAAACGTTTGAAAAGTTCAAAGAATTTCAGAGGGAAGTGGAGAATCATCGTAACAAAAATAAAAAGTTTCTACGATATGATCGCAAAAGTAAAATATTTGAGTTTCGAGTTTGGCCTTCAGTTAAAACAATGTGAAATAGTTTCACTACTCACGCCACCTGGAACACCACAGTGTAATGGTGTGTCCGAACATCATAACCACACTTTATTAGATATGGTACGATCTATGATGTCTCTTACCGATTTACCACTATCGTTTTGGGGTTATGCATTAGAGACAGCTACATTCACGTTAAATAGGGCACCATCTAAATCCGTTGGGACGACATCGTATGAACTATGGTTTGGCAAGAAACCCGAGCTGTCGTTTCTTCAAGTTTGAGGTTGCAATGCTTATGTGGAAAAGTTTCAACCTGATAAGCTCAAACCCAAATCGGAGAAGTGCGTCTTCATAGGATACCCAAAAGAAAATGTTGGGTACACCTTCTATCACAGATCCGAAGGCAAGTTATTCATTGCTGAGAATGGATCCTTTCTAGAGAAGTAGTTTCTCTCGAAAGAAGTGAGTGGGAGGAAAGTAGAACTTGATGAGGTAACTATACCTGCTCCCTTATTGGAAAATAGTTCATCACAGAAATCTGTTCCTGTGACTACTACACCAATTAGTGAGGAAGCTAATGATGATGAGCATGTAACTTCAGATCAAGTTATTACCGAACCTCATAGGTAAACCAGAGTGAGATCCGCACCAGAGTGGTACAGTAATCCTGTTCTGGAGGTCATGTTACTTGACCATGACAAACTTATGAACTATGAGGAAGCGATGATGAGCCCAGATTCCGCGAAATGGCTTGAGGCCATGCAATCTGAGATGAGATCCATGTATGAGAACAAAGTATGGACTTTGATTGACTTGCCCAATGATCGGCGAGCCATAGAGATTAAATGGATCTTCAAGAGGAAGATGGACGTTGATAGTAGTGTTACTATCTACAAAGCTAGAATTGTCGCAAAAAGGTTTTTGACAAGTTCAAGGTGTTGACTACGATGAGAGTTTCTCACTCGTATCTATGCTTAAGTCTGTCCGAATTATGTTAGCAATTGCCGCATTTTATGAAATCTTGCAAATGGATAAACAAAACTACATTCCTTAATGGATTTATTAAAGAAGAGTTGTATATGATGCAACCAGAAGGTTTTGTCAATCCTAAAGGTACTAACAAAATATGCAAGCTCTAGTGATCCATCTATGGACTGGTGCAAGCATCTCGGAGTTGGAATATACGCTTTGCTAAGTTGATCAAAGCATATAGTTTTATACAGACTTGCGGTGAAGCCTGTATTTACAAGAAAGTGAGTGGGAGCACTACAGCATTTCTGATAAGTATATGTGAATGGCATATTGTTGACCGGAGATAATGTAGAATTATTCTGCAAAGCATAAAGGAGTGTTTAAAAGGAGTTTCTCAAAGAAAGACCTCGGTGAAGCTGCTTACATATTAAGCATCAAGATCTATAGAGATAGATCAAGACACTTGATAAAGTTTTTCAATGAGTACATACCTTGACAAGATTTTGAAGTAGTTCAAAATGGAACAGTCAAAGAAAGAGTTCTTGCGTGTGTTACAAGGTGTGAAACTGAGTAAGACTCAAAGCCCGACCACGGCAGAAGATACAAAGAGAATGAAAGTCATTCCCTATGCCTTGGCCATAGGTTCTATAAAGTATGCCATCTGTGTACCAAACCTATTGTATACCCTGCCCTGAGTTTGGCAAGGGAGTACAATAGTGATCTAGGAGTAGATCACTGGACATTGGTCAAAATTATCCTTAGTGGAATAAGGATATTTTTCTCGATTATGGAGGTGACAAAAGGTTCGTCGTAAAGGGTTACGTCGATGCAAGTTTTGACACTGATCCAGATGACTCAAAGTCTCAATCTGGATATGTATTGAAAGTGGGAGCAATTAGCTAGAGTAGCTCCGTGTAGAGCATTGTTGACATAGAAATTTGCAAAATACTTACGGATCTAAATGTGGCAGACCCGTTGACTAAACTTCTCTCACAAGCAAAACATGATCACACCTTAGTACTCTTTGGGTGTTAATCACATATCGATGTGAACTAGATTGTTTACTCTAGTAAACCCTTTGGGTGTTGGTTACATGACGATGTGAACTATGGGTGTTAATCACATGGTGATGTGAACTATTGATGTTAAATCACATGGCGATGTGAACTAGATTATTGACTCTAGTGCAAGTGGGAGACTGAAGGAAATATGCCCTAGAGGCAATAATAAAGTTATTATTTATTTCCTTATATCATGATAAATGTTTATTATTCATGCTAGAATTGTATTAACCGGAAACATAATACATGTGTGAATACATAGACAAACAGAGTGTCACTAGTATGCCTCTACTTGACTAGCTCGTTGATCAAAGATGGTTATGTTTCCTAACCATAGACATGAGTTGTCATTTGATTAACGGGATCACATCATTAGGAGAATGATGTGATTGACTTGACCCATTCCGTTGGCTTAGAACTTGATCGTTTAGTGTGTTGCTATTGCTTTCTTCATGACTTATACATGTTCCTATGACTATGAGATTATGCAACTCCCGTTCACCGGAGGAACACTTTGTGTGCCACCAAACGTCACAACGTAACTGGGTGATTATAAAGGTGCTCTACAGGTGTCTTCGAAGGTACTTGTTGGGTTGGCGTATTTCGAGATTAGGATTTGTCACTCCGATTGTCGGAGAGGTATCTTTGGGCCCACTCGGTAATGCACATCACTATAAGCCTTGCAAGCATTGCAACTAATGAGTTAGTTGCGGGATGATGTATTATGGAACGAGTAAAGAGACTTGCCGGTAACGAGATTGAACTAGGTATTGAGATACCGACGATCGAATCTCGGGCAAGTAACATACTGATGACAAAGGGAACAACGTATGTTGTTATGCGGTCTGACCGATAAAGATCTTCGTAGAATATGTAGGAGCCAATATGGGCATCCAGGTCCCGCTATTGGTTATTGACCAGAGAGGTGTCTCGGTCATGTCTACATAGTTCTCGAACCCGTAGGGTCCGCATGCTTATCGTTCGTTGACGATGTAGTACTATGAGTTATGTATGTTGCTGACTGAATGTTGTTCAGAGTCCGGGATGAGATCAAGGACATGACGAGGAACTCCGGAATGGTCTGGAGATAAAGTTTGATATATGGGATAATAGTGTTTGGTCACCGGAAGGGTTCCGGAATTCACCGGAAGGGGTTCCGGATGTTTCCCGAAATGTTTGGGTACGAGAACACTTTATTTGGGCCAAAGGGGAAAGCCCACATGTTTTTGGAAAGCGCAAAAGGAAGTTTTGCGGAGTCCAGGGGCCAGACGCCATGTTCCCTGGCGTCTGGGTCCAGACGCCGGGAACCCTGGCGTCTGGCCCTGGAGTCCGAGAAAGACTCTTGCCTTTCGGGTGAAACCGACTTTATGGAGGCTTTTACTCCAAGTTTCGACCCAAAGGCTCAACATATAAATAGAGGGGTAGGGCGAGCACCCAAGACACATCGAGAAACACCAAGCCGTGTGCCGGTAACCCCGTCCCCTCTAGTTTATCCTTCGTCATAGTTTTCGTAGTGCTTAGGCGAAGCCCTACAGAGATTTTTCTTCACCAACACCGTCACCACGCGGTCGTGCTGCCGGAACTCATCTACTACTTCGCCCCTCTTGCTGGATCGAGAAGGCAAGGACGTCACCGAGCCAAATGTTTGCAGAACTCGGAGGTGCCATGCTTTTGGTACTTGGATCAGTCAGATCGTGAAGACGTACGACTACATCAACCGCGTTGATATAACGCTTCCGCGAACGGTCTACAAGGGTATGTAGACAACACTCTCCCCTCTCGTTGCTATGCATCACCATGATCTTGCGTGTGCGTAGGAAATTTTTTAAATTACTACGTTTCCCAACAAGTTCCACCTCGAGATGGCGGCGCTTCATCCCGAAAGTCCTCTCCGTTTTTTCTAGGTCAAAATGACTTATATACTAGAAGACGGGCATCGGAGGTGGGCTGGCTGAGCACAACCCACCAGGGCGCGCCTGGGGCGCCAGGCGCTCCCTGGTGTCTTATGCTCACCAGGTGGCCCCCTCCGGTTGTTATTTGCTCCAGTATTTCTTATTTATTCCATAAAAATTCCTCGTGAATTTTCAACTCATTTGGAGTTGTGCAGAATAGGTATCCTGACGTAGCTTTTTCAGGTCCAGATTTCCAGCTGCCAAAATTCTCCCTCTTTGTGTGAACCTTGCATATTATGAGAGAAAAGGCATTAGAATTACTCCAAAAAGCATTATTAGGCATGTAGACATTATAAATAATAGTAGGTAAACATGATGCAAAATGGATGTATCGACTCCACCAAGCTTAGATCTTGCTTGAACTCAAGCGAAAACCGAAATCGAAAAACATGTCCACATTCTTAGCAAGAGAGGTGCCGATAAAAACAAAATACATGCATAGAAGCATCACGTAAATTATTATAACGGCAACAAACTTTAACATAAAACTTTTATCATAGACTTCTCATTAATAAGTAACAATTCATCACAACATCGAAGTATAAAGCATAAACTCTATTGGAAACCAACAAACTATGTTCCCAGTTAACTTTGTAAATATAATTCATCATCTTTTCAGGAAGGGTCACATATCAGAGCCTTTAGGCAAGTCCACATACTCAACCATCATATAGTCTTCTATGATTTCTAACACTCATTAACAGAACGTTTCAACCGAACACATAGAAAGATAGGGGCTTATAGTTTCGCCTCCCAACGTATTCACCTCAATGGTGATGTCAACAATAATAACTCGTGCTACCCATATCCAACTGTATATATGTGCCTAGATCTTTCCTCACCACATGATGCTTGCCAAAAGAGAAAATAAAAAGGAATAGAGAGAAGAACTTTGACTCTTGCATAAAAGTAAATACATAAAAGTATAAGACATGCCCTTCGCAGAGGGAAGCAGAGGTTGCCATGCGCTTTTTATTTGTATGCTCAACCCCTTAGTGTAAAAGAACGTCACTTTGTATTGCCTCTTGTGATAGAAACCTTTATTATGCAGTCTGTCGCTTTTATTCTTTGCCATCACAAGTTCGTACAACGCTCAATTTTCTCTTACACTAAATGATCTAACACTTTTAGAAGCAAGTTTTATTGCCTTATTGCACTGATGACAACTTACTTGAAGGATCTTACTCAATCCTTAATTAGGTATGGTGGACTCTTGAAAATAAGATTTGGGTTTAAGGGTTTTGGATGCACAAGTAGTATCTCTACTTGGTGCAGAATTTTTGGCTAGCAAAGATGGGGGCAAGCATCACATGTTGAAGGATCTATGATAATATGACTTCTATGTGAATATGAACAAACATAAATCATTGCGTTGTCTTCCTTGTCCAAGGTCAACAATTTTGGCATATAATATTTTGATGGGGGCTCACAATCACAAAAGATTTCCAAGATAGTATATTTGCATGTGAATCTTCTCTTCCCTTATTAATTCTTTCATGAATTGCATCATTGACCAATGATAGGTTTGTCAATCTCCAATAAAATTTTCTACTTATACTTTTCCTTATGTGGTGTCATTACTTACCATAAAATTAGCATATGATTGTTTTCATTTATTTCCTTCCTTTTTATTGAAACATGAAAGTAAAGAAAGCAAACTCAAGCAAATCTTTATCATATATGCTCGCACACGATTACAAAGATAGATCACTAAGCAAACTCTCGAAGAGAAAGGATCAAACTAAACTTTTATTCATCTAAAGTAAAAGATAACTATGGATCGAACTAAGATAAGTAAGGCAAAAGATAGTGGGGGTGATACGATACCGGGGCACCTCCCCCAAGCTTGGCGCAAGCCAAGGGGAGTTCCCATACCCGATACTCAATTTTGTTTTGGTGATGAAGAAGGAGGTGGTGGTGAGATAACTCCCAATATATCCATGAGTGCCTCCTTCAAGCCTTGAATCTCACAAAGGGCTTTATGAAGCAGCTCAGTGTTTTTCTCCACTTGATCCATAATATATTTATTCTTTGGCCCCCAAGAACTTGTTCCTGCATCACTTTCTCTTGGACGGGATATGTCCCAATTGGGTTGTATATGCATACGATGAGTATTTTTGAACCCATAATTGTGAATCAAATTGTGAAAATTATTATGATGTAACCTGTGTAAAGGTCTCCTTGGCGGGAGTTCTTCTTGAACTTCAGGGTTCTCTTGGCTGTTTGATAATCTTATGGCCTGTTGACGATTAGGACGAGTGGAGATGCCATCCAGTGTGCCCCTCTCGGAAGCCAGAGAGTGAACTCCGGGAGAGATTCCTTCATCTTCCTCCATGGCAACCTCCTCAACTCCATCTCCCCTTAGCCCCCCTATGGCAACCAAGCAACACATTCCTCATGGTTGGAGAAGGGGAAACCCACGGTACCTGGCCTAACAGATCTGACAGAAAATATCAAGGAAAAGGAAACGGGAGATTTCTCCTCAATACGGTGGTCAATAGGTTCGGGGGGTATATAAAGATTTTTTTATCTTGGGAAACAAGCAAATGGAAGAAAAACGGAGTCCGGAAGGTACCCGAGGTGGGCACAACCCACCTGGGCACGCCTGGCTGGTGTCTTGTGCCCACCAGGGTCACCTTCCTGGTAGTTTCTTATTTTCCTAATTTTTTTAAATATTCCAAAACTGACAAAAAAATATTTTTGCAGATTTTTTGGAGTCCGTTTACTTACCGTATCACGTACCTCCTCTTTTTCACGATTCTGGAGTGTTCCGGATGGTTTCTTTAATGTGTTCTTCCGGTGTCATAGTTCGGATAATATTACTTTCAACATTAATGGTCGTACATGAGATATAATGTTTTATTCGTTGCCCTTTAACAACCTTCGGGTTAGTACCTTCGGCATTATTTATTTTGATGGCTCCAGATCGATAAACCTCCTCGATAACATAGGGTCATTCCCATTTGGAGAAAAGATTTCCTGCAAAGAATCTGAAATGAGAGTTGTACAAATGAACATATTCTCCGACTTCGAATTCATGCTTTTGGATTCTTTTATCGTGCCATCTTTTAATTTTTCTTTAAATAACTTGGCATTTTCATAAGCTTGGGTTCTCCATTCATCTAGTGATATCAAATAACCTCTTTTCACCGGCAAGTTTGAAATCATAGTTGAGTTATTTAATTGCCCAGTAAGCTTTATGTTCTAATCGGGAGGCAAATGACAAGTTTTTCCATAAACCATTTTGTAAGGAGACATACCCATAGTATTTTTATATGTTGTTCTATAAGCCCAAAGTGCATCATCTAGTTTCTTAGACCAATTCTTCCGGGACCTATTGATAGTGTTTTGTAAACTTAATTTTATTTCTCTATTGCTAAGTTCAACTTGACCACTAGACTAAGGATGATATGGTGATGCAATTCTATGGTTAACATCATACTTGGCAAGCATTTTACGGAAAGTACCATGAATAAAGTGTGAACCACCATCAGTCATCAAATATCTAGGGACTCCAAACCTTGGGAAAATAACTTCCTTAAGCATTTTAATAAAGGTGTTGTGATCAACACTACTAGTTGGAATAGCTTCTACACACTTAGTAACATAATCAACAGCAACGAAAATATGAGTATACCCATTAGAGGAAGGAAAAGGTCCCATGTAAACAAAACCCCAAACATCAAATGGTTCAACAGCAAGTGAATAATTCATAGGCATTTCTTGATGCTTACTGATATTGCCTATTCTTTAACATTCATCACAAGATCTGACAAACTTACGAGCATCCTTGAAGAGAGTAGGCCAATAAAATCCAGATTGCAATAACTTGTGAGCAGTTCTGTCTCCCGCATGATGTACTCCATAAGCTTCGGAGTGACATTTCTGTAGGATTTGTCCCTGTTCATGCTTAGGTACACAACATCTAATAATACCATCTACTCCTTCTTTATAAAGATGTGGGTCATCCCAAAAGTAGTGTCTTAAATCATAGAAGAATTTTTTTCTTTTGTTGGTATGTAAAGCTAGGTGGTATGTATTTAGCAACAATATAATTAGCATAGTCAGCATACCAAGGTGTACTATGAGAAACATTTATTGCAGCTATTGTTCATCAGCAAAACGATCATTAATAGGTTGTGGGTCATCAAGATTATTTTCAAGCCTAGACAAGTTATCAGCTATGGGGTTCTCCGCTCCTTTTCTATCAGTGATATGCAAATCAAATTCTTGCAACAGGAGAACCCACCTAATGAGTCTAAGTTTAGCATCTTTCTTTTCCATAAGATATTTTATAGCAGCATGATCAATGTGAACAATACCTTTAGAATCAACAATGTAAGATCTGAATTTATCACAAGCAAACACCACTGGTAAGAATTCTTTTTCAGTAGTAGCATAATATCATTGACACTGTCTAGAGTTTTACTAGCATAATGAATAACATTCAGTTTCTTATCAACTCTTTGTCCTAGAACTGCACCAACAACGTAATCACTAGCATCACACATAATTTCAAAAGGCAGGTTCCAATCAGGTTGTTGAACAATAGGTGCAGAAATTAAGGCTTTCTTGAGTGTTTCAAAGGCTTCTAAACAATCATCATTGGAAACAAATGGAATATCCTTTTGTAAAAGATTTGTAAGAGGCCTAGAAATTTTAGAAAAGTATTTAATGAACCTCCTATAGAAACCAGCATGACCAAGGAAACTACGAATACCTTTCATATCCTTAGGACATGGCATTTTCTCAATTGCATCAACCTTAGCTTTTTCCACCTCAATACCTCTTAAAGAAATTTTATGGCCCACAACAATACCTTCTTTGACCATAAAGTGGCACTTCTCCCAATTCAAGACAAGGTTTGTTTGCTCACATCTCTGCAAAACTCGATCAAGATTGCTTAAACAATCATCAAAATACTTCCCATAAACAGAGAAGTCATCCATGAAAACCTCAACAATATTTTCACAAAAGTCAGAGAATATAGCATTCATGCATCTTTGATAGGTAGTAGGTGTGTTGCATAAACCAAAAGGCATACGTCTATAAGCATAAGTAACAAAAGGACAAGTAAAAGTGGTCTTTTCTTGATCAGGTTGAGAAACAGGTATTTGTGGAAAACCAGAATATCCATCAAGGAAGCAAAACAGTGTGTGCTTAGATAATCTTTGTAGCATTTGATCAATAAAAGGTAGAGGGTAATGATCTTTTCTAGTTGCTTTGTTTAATTTTATAAAATCAATTACCATTCTATAGCCTGTAACAATTCTTTGTAGGATAAGTTCATTATTATCATTAGGAACAACAGTAATACCTCATTTCTTAGGGACACAATGAACATGACTTACCCATCTACTATCAGCTATAGGATAGGTTATACTTGCTTCGATAATTTTTAATATTTCCGTTCTTGCCACTTCTTTCATCTTCAGATTTAGCCGACGTTGGTGATCAACAACGGGTTTAGCATCAGGTTCCATATTAATCTTGTGCTGACATAGAGTGGGACTGATGCCCTTAAGATCATCAAGAGTATATCCAATAGCAGCTCGGTGCTTCATTAGAATTTTCAGTAATCTTTCTTCTTCATGTTCTGAAAGGTTATCACTAATAATAACAGGATAAATCTTTTTCTCATCGAGATAAGCATATTTCGAAGTGTCTGGCAATTGTTTTAATTCAAACATAGGATCACCCTTAGGTGGAGGAGGACCTCCTAGAGTTTTAATAGGCAAATTGTGTTTAAGCAGAGGACGTTGTTCAAAGAAACTCTTATCTATTTCATTTCTTTCATGCATATGCATATCATTTTCATGGTCTAGTGAATATTTTTTCTAAAGGATAAGTAGGAGGTACATCAATAGAAGCAAGACCAATAATTTCATTCTTACTACAAAATTCTTTTTATGAGGTTTTCTTCTAAACTTGGAAAAAATAAATTCATGAGACTCATCACCAAAGCTAACACCGACAATTTGTTTCTCACAATCTATTTTGGCATTAACGGTGTTCAAGAAAGGTATACCAAAGATAATGGGGCAAAAGTCATCTTGTGGGGAACCAAGAACGAGAAAATCAGTAGGGTATCTTCAACATCTGAATTTGTGTGATGGTGTCTCTATTAGGAATCTTAATCGTAACATCTATGTCTTCTATTTCAGCGGATGCTATATCATTCATAATTTCTTGATATAAGGTAAAAGGAATAGCACTCACGCTAGCACCTATGTCACATAAACCATGATAATAGTAATCTCCTATTTTAACTGAGACAACGTGCATGCCAACTACAGGTCTATCTTTATCTTTTAATCGGGTTAGGCAATTCTAACAGCTTCATCACAGAAGTAAATAACATGCCCGTCTATATTTTCAACCAGGAGATCCTTAACCATAGCAACACTAGGTTCTACCTTGATTTGTTCAGCTGGTTTAGGTGTTCTGATATAACTTTTATTGACCACAGTTGAAACTTTAGCATGTTCCTTTATCCTAACAGGGAAAGGTGGTTTTTCAATATAGGCAATAGGAACAACTGGATCAACATTATAGATAATACTTTCATCTTTGGCTACTAGTGGTTCTTTAATTTCTTCTTTAATAGGTGGGTGATATTTAAACCATTTCTCTTTAGGGAGATCAACATGAGTAACAAAATATTCACAAAAGGAGGCTACTATTCCAGAGTCAAGTCCATACTTCGTGCTAAACTTTTGAAAAGCATGAGTATTCGTAAAAGATTTAACACAATCAAACTTAAGATTAATACGTGAATCTTTACCTTCGTCGAGTTCCCAATCTTTACTGCGTTTAATTCTTTCCAAAAGATCCCACTAGAATTCAATAGTCTTCGTCACAAAGGAACCAGTACAAGAAGTATCAAGCATGGATCGATCATCATGAGAAAGCCGAGCATAAAAATTCTAAATGATAATTTCCTTCGAGAGCTCATGACTAGGGCATGAATATAACATGGACTTAATCCTTCCCCAAGCTAGAACTATAATTTCTCTGTCACGAGGCCAAAAATTATATATATAATTCCGATCATGATGAACTAGATGCATAGGATAATTTTTTTTGGTGAAACTCCAATTTCAATTGATTCCAATTCCAAGATCCAATATCATCGCATAGCCTATATCATGCCAATGTTTTTCCCTTAAAAGATAAAGGCAAAACCTTCTTCTTAACTCCATCTCCGGGTAAACCTGCAAGCTTAAACAATCCACAAATTTCTTCCACATATATCTAGTGCATATCACGATGTTCGGTTCCATCTCATGCATAAGGATTAGCTAGCAGTTGTTCTATCATACCCGAAGGAATTTCATATTAAATATTTTCAGTAGGTGCATTAGTTTGAGCTAATTGTGGTTCCGGTCGAGGTGAAGATACCCCGAACAAACCCCTCAAAGGATTGTTTTCCATAGTAACAAGTAACAGTAAATTTCAGCATGTAGTAATAATTTTTCCTTACCAATTTCCACTTACCAAGAGTGCTTCACTCCCCGACAACGGCGCCAGAAAAGAGCCGTGATAACCCACAAGTATAGGGGGTCAATAGTAGTCCTTTCGATAAGTAAGACTGTCGAACCCAATGAGGAGCAGAAGGAAATGACAAGTGGTTTTTAGCAAGGTAATGTCTGGAAGCACTGAAATTGTAAGTAACGAGTAGTTTGATAGCAAGATAATTTGTAACGAGCAAGTAATGATAATAGTAACAAAAGTGCAGAAAGGTAGCCCAATCCTTTTGAGGCAAAGGACAGACCAAAATGGTCTCTTATGATAAGCAAGGTGTTCTTGAGGGTACGCGGGAATTTCATCTAGTCACTTTCATCATGTTGGTTTGATTTGTGTTCGCTACTTTGATAATTTGATATGTGGGTGGATCGGTGCTTAGGTGCAGTTCTTACCTGAAAAAACCAGCTACTTATGATTAACCCCCTCACAAGTATCCGCAACTATGAGAAAAGTATTAAGAATAAATTCTAACTGTAGCATTAAACTTTTGGATCCAATCGGTCCCTTACGGAATAGCGCATAAACTAGGGTTTAAGCTTCTGTCACTCTCGCAACCCATCATCTAATAACTACTCCACAATGCATTCCCTTAGGCCCAAATCTGGTGAAGTGTCATGTAGTCAACATTCACATGACACCACTAAGGGAATCACAACATACATACCATCAAAATATCGAACACATATAAAATTCACATGATTACTTGCAACAAGATTTCTCCCGTGACCTCAAGAACAAAAGTAACTACTCACAAATGCTAATCATGCTCAAGATAAGAGGGGTATTAAATAGCATATTGGATCTGAACATATAATCTTCCACCAAATAAACCATATAGTAATCAACTACAAGATGTAATCAACACTACTAGTCACCCACAAGTACCAATCTATAGTTCTGGTACAAAGATTGAACACAAAAGATGAACTAGGGTTTGAGAGGAGATGGTGTTGTTGAAGATCTTGATGGAGATTACCCTCCCCAAGATGGGAGAGTTGTTGGTGATGATGATGATGATGATTTCCCCCTCCGGGAGGGAAGTTCCCCCGGCGGAATCGCTCCGTCAGAGGGCAAAAGTGCTCCTGCCCAAGTTCCGCCTCGAGACGGCGGCGCTTCGTCCCGAAAGTCCTTTCCTTTTTTTCTAGGTCAAAATGACTTATATACCAGAAGACGGGCAGCGGAGGTGGGCTGGGCTGAGCACAACCCACCAGGGCGCGCCTGGGGGGCCAAGCGCGCCCTGGTGTCTTGTGCTCAGCATGTGGCACCCCTCCGGCAGTTAATTTGCTCTAGTATTTATTATTTATTCCATAAAAAATTCTCGTGAAGTTTCAGCTCATTTGGAGTTGTGCAGAATAGGTAGCCTGACGTAGCTTTTTCAGGTCCAGATTTCTAGCTGCCGGAATTCTCCGTCTATGTGTGATCTTGCATATTATGAGAGAAAAGGCATTAGAATTACTTCAAAAGCATTATTATGCATAGAAACATTATAAATAACAGTAGGTAAACATGATGCAAAATGGACGTATCAGTCCCCCTTCGGGTGCCGGCCTAGGGCAAGGGAGTAGGACTCCCTCCCCTAGCCCAATTCGCCCCCCCACACACACACAAGGAAATGGGGGCGCCTTCCTACTTGGGCCCTTTGTGGCCCAAGTTGCCTTCCACCTCTTGGCCTTTTAAGGCCCATTGATATTTAAATTAAAATATAAAATGTTCTAAATATTTTTAGAGCAATATATATATAATTTAACATCTTTGGAAACACTTTCCACCTATATATAATTAGCCGGTAATACCCGGTATTACCCGATATTCAGTGAAACCCTTCCGTTGACCCCGAAGCGCTTCCAGAACCTCTCGGAACTATTCTGGATATTAATGAAACAAATCCACAAATATATTCTCATCACTCCCGTCCCATTAACACTCAACAGATCATGATTACCTTAAGCTTGTGCTAGGTTCAGTAAACCATAGACATGAACAAAACCCCTTCGTTCAATGACCGATAGCGGAACCGTGGACATCCATATCAGTCCCTATGATTACACGAATTATACTCGAGTGAACCTTTGGTTATCATGTGATGTTCCCTTTGCCTCGCAATACTTTACAAAACCCGGTGTGCATCGGTATCCTCCTGAGTCATCACCATGCTCACTATAGCGTTGCTCCCGTTACAAATTTTGTTCTTCTTTCTCGTTGACGTGTTCCAGCATCCCCGTGACGTAGTCACCTGTGTCTGGCCAGGTGATGATGGATTTCATCACACTGAGAGGGCCCTAATAATATCTCTCCATCGTCAGAGGAGCAAATCCCACTCTCGAGTTGTCTGTTCACTTGTCAAACTTTCCGGTGTGCCTGAAAGTTGTCGTTACGATCACCTTGTTATAGATGACGTTTGAGAAACCCCAAAGCCCACCTTTTGGTAGGAAGTAACCTGAGACACTCTCATGGTCTAAGGAACTAAAACACATACTAACATTCCGTGTTATAATAGATGATTTCAGACGATTTAATCACATAGTATAATAGACAAGTATTGGGTCGATTCAACATGATCGTTCTTCTAAAGTCACATCCTTAATGTTGTTTTAGGACTATCGTTACACTTGACCATATCCTAAGATCCGGAAAAACATGATCACCAACAACACTTGAGCCGCTCTTAGAGGCGAGACCGGGAACCTATTGTTTACTGTTTATCATTTCACACGTGTATATGAGTTTTCCACTGAATCGCATGTTACAGGATCATACCTGTTATAACATGAAATATAAACTCCTAATTATGAATAATGGAAATATAATAATACAATATTATTGCCTCTAGGGCATATTTCCAATGTGTGCTACACAAAATCTTCGTTGTGAGTTGTTTTCCACTCGTGTGCGCCCTTAAGATGCTTTGACGCACCTGCTTCCTTTTGTCATATCTCGGGAACTCCCACTAATTGTCTTCTACCCTACTAGGACTGTGATGCCCCTGGTGTTGCTTGGCCTGCAGTTGGAGGTTACGTTCCCGCATGTGGTCGTATTCTACCACTGGAGCTTCAGCTTTCACATCTAAGTGTTCAAGGACCGTAGGATCCTTTCGTGGAGGATTTCCCGAGGTATCACATGAAATTGTTAGGATTCCATGAATCCCTCGGATACTGTCATAGCCTTGCTATGTGTAGTGGTTATATTCATTGTGTGCCCATGTGCCACCTACAATATGACTAATCCTTGTACCAAACTCCTTGTATGAAACCTTTTGCAAGACATGGTTACCACTAAGTATTCTACCGCACTTTAATTCCTTATGGAAATTGATACGTCCATTTTGCATCATGCTTTTATACCAATATTTATTGCATTATGGGATGTTATTACACATTATGTCACAATACTTATGCCTTTTCTCTCTTATTTTACAAGGTTTACATGAAGAGGGAGAATGCCGGCTGCTAGAATTCTGGGCTGGAAAAGGAGCAAATATTAGAGACCTATTCTGCACAACTCCAAAAGTCCTGAAACTCCACGAAAGTCAGTTTTGGAATATATTAAAAATACTGGGCGAAGAAACCACCAAAGGGGGGCCACCCACTGTCCACGAGTGTGGAGGGCGCGCCCCCCTGCCTTGTGGGCCACCTGGAAGCTCCCCGATGCCCATCTTCTGGTATAAGGTGTCTTTTGCCCTGAAAAAAAAATCAGAAGGAAGCTTTCGGGACGAAGCGCCGCCGTCTCGAGGCGGAACCAATCTAGGGCTCCGGCGGAGCTATTCTGCCGGGGAAACATCCCTCCGAGAGAAGGAAATCGTCACCATCGTCATCACCATCGATCCTCTCATCGGGAGGGGGTCAATCTCCATCAACATCTTCACCAACACCATCTCCTCTCAAACCCTAGTTCATCTCTTATATCCGATCTTTGTCTCAAAACCTCAGATTGGTACCTGTGGGTTGCTAGTAGTGTTGATTACTCCTTGTAGTTGATGCTAGTTGGTTTATTCGGTGGAAGATTATATGTTCAGATCCTTTATGCACATTAATACCCCTCTGATTATGAACATGAATATGATTTGTGAGTAGTTACGTTTGTTCCTAAGGACATGGGAGAAGTCTTGTTATAAGTAGTCATGTGAATTTGGTATTCGTTCGATATTTTGATGAGATGTATGTTGTCTTTCCTCTAGTGGTGTTATGTGAACGTCGACTACATGACACTTCACCATTGTTTGGTCCTAGGGAAAGGAATTGGGAAGTAATAAGTAGATGATGGGTTGCTAGAGTGACAAAATCTTAAACCCTAGTTTATGCGTTGCTTCATAAGGGGTTGATTTGGATCCATATGTTTCATGCTATGGTTAGGTTTACCTAAATTCTTCTTTTGTAGTTGCGGATGCTTGCGAGGGGGGTTAATCATAAGTGGGATTCTTGTCCAAGGAAGGGCAATAACCAAGCACCGGAACACCCACATATCAAATTATCAAAGTAACGAATGCGAATCATATGAGCATGATGAAAAGTAGCTTGACGATAATTCCCATGTATCCTCGGGAGCGCTTTCCTTTATATAAGAGTTTGTCCAGGCTTGTCCTTTTCTACAAAAAGGATTGGGACACCTTGATGCACCTTGTTTACTTTTGTTACTTGTTACCCGTTATGAATTACCTTATCACAAAACTATCTGTTACCGATAATTTTAGTGCTTGCAGAGAATACCTTACTAAAAACTGCTTGTCATTTCCTTCTGCTCCTCGTTGGGTTCGACACTCTTACTTATCGAAAGGACTACGATAGATCTCCTATACTTGTGGGTCATCAATACTCTTTTCTGGTGCCATTGCCGGGGAGTGAAGCGCCTTTGGTAGGTGGAATTTGGTAAGGAAAAATTTATATAGTGTGCTGAAATATAATGTCACTTGTTACTATGGAAAATAATCCTTTGAGGGGCTTGTTCGGGGTATCTTCACCCCAACCAGTAGAGAAAAGTGTTGCTCCTCAACCTACTGAACCTACTGAAAATGTTTACTTTGAAATTCCTTCGGGTATGATAGAGAAACTGCTAGCTAATCCTTTTACAGGAGATGGAACATTACATCCCGATATGCACCTAATCTATGTGGATGAAGTTTGTGGATTATGAAAGCTTGCAGGTATGCACGAGGATGTTATCAAGAAGAAGGTATTCCCTTTATCTTTGAAGGGAAAGGCATTGACATGGTTTAGGCTATGTGATGATATTGGATCGTGGAACTACAACCGATTGAAATTGGAATTTCATCAGAAGTTTATCCTATGCATCTGGTTCATCGTGATCGTAATTATATATATATAATTTTTGGCCTCACAAAGGAGAAAGTATCGCTCAAGCTTGGGGGAGGCTTAAGTCAATGTTATATTCATGCCCCAATCATGAGCTCTCAAGGGAAATTATTATTCAAAAAATTTATGCTCGGCTTTCTCTCAATAACGCTCCATGCTCGATACTTCTTGTACTTGTTCTTTCATGATGAAGACTATTGAACTCAGATGGGATTTATTGGAAAGAATTAAACGCAAGTCTGAAGATTGGGAACTCGACAAAGGTAAGGAGTCAGGTATAACACCTAAGTTTGATTGTGTTAAATCTTTTATGGATACTGATGCTTTTCGTGAATTTAGCACTAAATATGGACTTGACTCTGAGATATTAGCTTCTTTCTGTGAATCATTTGCTACTCATGTTGATCTACTTAAGGATAATTGGTTTAAATATCATCCTCCCATTAAAGTAAAAGTAGTCGAACCTATTAAAGTTGAAGAAAAGACTATCACTTATAATGTTGATCCTATTGTTCCTACCGCTTATATGGAGAAACCACCTTTCCCTGTTAGAATAAAGGATCATGCTAAAGCTTCAACTGTGGTTCGTAAGAGTATGCTAGAACACCTACTCCCTCTGAGCAAATTAAAGTTGAACCTAGTATTGCTATGGTTAAGGATCTCTTGGTCGATAATATTGATGGGCATGTTATTTACTTCTGTGATGAAGCTACTAGAATTGCTAGACCAGATACTAAAAATAAACATAGACCTGTTGCTGGCATGCCTATTGTTTCTGTTAAAATAGGAGATCGTTGTTATCATGGCTATGTGATATGGGTGCTAGTGTCAATGCAATACCTTATACTTTATATAAATAAATTATGCATGATATTGCACCTGCTGAGATAGAAGATATTGATGTTACTATTAAGCTTGCCAATAGAGATACTATTTCACCAGTTGGGATTGTTAGAGATGTTGAAGTCTTGTGTGGGAAAATTAAATATCCTACTAATTTTCTTGTTCTTGCTTCCCCACAAGATGACTTTTGTCCCATTATATTTGGTAGACCCTTCTTGAATACTTTTAATGCTAAGATAGACTGCGAAAAGGATATTGTTAATGTTGGTTTAGGGGGTATGTCTCATCATTTTAATTTTGCTAAATTTCATAGACAACCCCATGATAAAGAATTGCCTAGTAAAGATGAAATTATTGGTCTTGCTTCTATTGCCGTGCCTCCTAATGATCCTTTAGAACAATATTTGCTAGACCATGAAAATGATATGTTTATGAATGAAATAAGGGAAATAGATGAAGTGTTCTTTAAACATGGACCTATTTTGAAACACAACTTGCCTGTTGAAATTCTAGGGGATCCTCCTCCACCCAAGGGTGATCCCGTGTTTGAGCTTAAACCATTACCTGATACTCTTAAATATGCTTATCTTGATGAAAAGAATATATATCCTATTATTATTAGTGCTAACCTTTCAGAGCAGGAAGAAGAGAAATTATTGAAAACTCTGAAGAAGCATCGTGCTGCTATTGGATATACTCTTACTGATCTAAAGGGCATTAGTCCCACTCTATGCCAGCACAAAATAAAATTGGAGAAAGACGTTAAACCGGTCGTTGATTACCAGCAACGGTTAAATCGTTAGATGAAATAAGTGGTATGAAATGAAATACTAAAGCTCCTGGAGGCAGGTATAATTTATCATGTTGCTGATAATCAGTGGGTAAGTCCTGTCCATTGTGTCCCTAAGAAGGGAGGTATTACTGTTGTTCCTAATGATAAAGATGAATTGCTCCCACAAAGAATTGTTACAGGTTATAGAATGGTAATTGATTTCCGCAAATTAAATAAAGCTACTAGAAAGGATCATTACCCTTTACCTTTTATTGATCAAATGCTAGAAAGGTTACCCAAACATACACATTTTTGCTTTCTAGACGGTTATTCTGGTTTCTCTCAAATACCTGTGTCGAAAGAGGATCAGGAAAAGACCACTTTCACTTGCCCTTTCGGTACATTTGCTTATAGACGTATGCCTTTTGGTTTATGTAATGCACGTGCTACTTCTATATTCTCTGACTTTTGTGAAAAGATTGTTGAGGTTTTCATGGATGATTTCTCCATGTATGGAACTTCTTTTGATGATTGCTTAAGCAACCTTGATCGAGTTTTGCAGAGATGTGAAGAAACTAATCTTGTCTTGAATTGGGAGAAGTGCCACTTTATGGTTAATGAAGGTATTGTCTTGGGGCATAAAATTTCTGAAAGAGGTATTGAAGTTGATAAAAGCTAAAGTTGACGCTATTGAAAAGATGCCATGTCCTAAGGACATTAAAGGTATAAGAAGTTTCCTTGGTCATGCCGGTTTTTATAGTAGGTTCATTAAAGACTTCTCAAAAAAATCTAGGCCTCTGAATAATCTCTTACAAAAAGATGTTCCTTTTGTCTTTGATGATGATTGTGTAAAAGCATTTGAAATACTTAAGAAAGCCTTGATTTCTGCACCTATTGTTCAGCCACCTGATTGGAATTTACCCTTTGAAATTATGTGTGACGCTAGTGATTATGTTGTAGGTGTTGTTCTAGGAAAAAGAGTTGATAAGAAATTAAATGTTATTCAATATGCTAGTAAAACTCTAGACATTGTCCAGAGAAATTATGGTACTACTGAAAAAGAATTTTTAGAAGTTGTATTTGCTTGTGATAAGTTCAGACCTTATATTGTTGATTCTAAAGCAACTGTTCACACTGATCATGCTGCTATTAAATACCTTATGGAAAATAAAGACGCTAAACCTAGACTTATTAGATGGGTTCTCTTGCTACAAGAATTCGATTTGCATATTATTGATAGGAAGGGAGCTGAGAACCCCGTTGCAGACAACTTGTCTAGGTTAGAAAATGTTCTTGATGACCCATTCCCTATAGATGATAGTTTTCCTGATGAACAATTAGCTGTCATAAATGCTTCTCGTACTGCTCCATGGTATGCTGATTATGCTAATTACATTGTTGCTAAATTTATACCACCTAGTTTCACATACCAGCAAAATAAAAAAGTTTTATATGATTTGAGACATTACTGATAACCCAGAAGTATAGGGGATCAATTGTAGCCTCTTTCGATAAGTAAGTGTGTCGAACCCAACGAGGAGCTAAATGTAGAACAAATATTCCCTCAAGTTTTATCGACCACCGATACAACTCTACACACGCTTGACGTTCGATTTACCTAGAACAAGTATACAACTAGAAGTACTTTGTAGGTGTAACAGGATAGGTTTGCAATAATATAAAGAGCATGTAAATAAAAACTAGCGGCTGTTTTAGGTAAAGAAGCAATAAAGTTAGTATAGCGAGTGTGGAAAAGTGGTGGTAGGAGTTGCGAAACTGTCCCTAAGCAATTGACTACTTTACTAGACCGATAGCAAGTTTTATGTGGGAGAGGCCACTGCTAGCATGTCATCCCTGACTTGGAATTATATGCACTTATGATTGGAACTATTAGCAAGCATCCGCAACTACTAACGTTGATTAAGGTAAAACCCAACCATAGCATTAAGATATATTGCCCCCCCCCCCTTCAATCCCGTATGCATCAATTTCTATGCTAGGTTGAAGCTTCTGTCACTCTTGCCCTACAATACATAGTCCTATCAACATACAACTAACCCTATGGTGTGATCCACACGCGCGCTCATATGATGGGCACCAAAGGACAACAACATAACCACAAGCAAATTAAACCAATTATAGCAATTCACCAATTACCGATAGGACAACAAAAATCTACTCAGACATCATAGGATGGCAAATACATCATTGGATAATAATATGAAGCATAAAGCACCATGTTCAAGTAGAGGGTACATCGGGTTGCGGGAGAGTGGACCGCTGTAGATATATGGGGGAAGGTGATGAAGATGTTGGTGAAGATGACGGAGGTTTTGGTGTAGATCGCCATCACACGATGATGGCCTCGGCGGTGTTCCGGCGCCACCGGGAGAGAGGGGGAGAGAGCCCCCCTTCTTCTTCTTCTTCCTTGACCTTCTCCCTAGATGGGAGAAGGGTTTCCCCTCTGGTCCATGGCCTCCATGGCGGCGGAGGGGCGAGAGCCCCTCCGAGATTGGATCTGTCTCTCTCTGTTTCTGCGTTCCAGATTTTTGGCCTTTCACCGTTTCTTATATTCCCGGAGATCCGTAACTCCAATTGGGCTGAAATTTTAACACGATTTCTATCCGGATATTGGCTTTCTTGCAGAGAAATAAGAGCACCAACCACCTTACGGGGTGTCCATGAGGGCTCAGGGCGCGCCTGACCCCCTGGGACGCGCCCCCTGCCTTGTGCCCCCCTTGGGCATCGTCTCACGTTGATTCTTCTTCCCAAAAATCACATATATTCCAAAAAAAATCTCTGTTAGTTTTTATCCCGTTTGGACTCCGTTTGATATGGATTTTCTACAAAACAAAAAATATGCAAAAAAAAGGATCTGGCACTGGGCACTGGATCAATATGTTAGTCCCCAAAAATAGTATAAAAAGTTGCCAAAACTATATGAAAGTAGTATAATATTGGCATGGAACAATCAAAAATTATAGATACAACGGAGACGTATCAGCATCCCCAAGCTTAATTCCTGCTCGTCCTCGAGTAGGTAAATGATAAAAAAGATAATTTTTGATGTGGAATGCTACCTAGCATAATCTTGATCATGTAATCTAATCATGGCATGAATATTAAGACACGAGTGATTCAAAGCAATAATCTATCATTTGACATTAAGACAATAATACTTCAAGCATACTAATAAAGCAATCATGTCTTTTCAAAATAACATGGCCAAAGAAATTTATCCCTACAAAATCATATGGTCTGGCTATGCTCCATCTTCACCACACAAAATATTCAAATCATGCACAACCCCGATGACAAGCCAAGCAATTGTTTCATACTTTTGACGTTCTCAAACCTTTTCAACTTTCACGCAATACATGAGTGTGAGCCATGGACATAGCACTATAGGTGGAATAGAATATGATGGTGGAGGTTGTGTGGAGAAGACAAAAAGGAGAAAGTCTCACATCGACGCGGCTAATCAACGAGCTATGGAGATGCCCATCAATTGATGTCAATGCGAGGAGTAGGGATTGCCATGCAACAGATGCATTAGAGCTATAAGTGTATGAATGCTCAAACTGAAACTAAGTGGGTGTGCATCCAATTTGCTTTCTCATGAAGACCTAGGGCACTTGAGGGAGCCCATCCTTGGAATATACAAGCCAAGTTCTATAATGAAAATTCCCAGTAGTATATGAAAGAGATAACTCAAGAGACTCTCTATATGAAGAACATGGTGCTACTCTGAAGCACAAGTGTGGTAAAAGGATAGTAACATTGCCCCTTCTCTCTTTTCTCTTATTTATTTTTTATTTTTTTCTCTTTTTTTGTAGGTTTCTTTGGCCTCTCTCTTTTTTGGGGGCTTCTCTGGCCACTTTTATTTTGATAACCTCACATGGGACAATGTTCTAATAATGATGATCATCACACTTTTACTTACTTACAACTCAATATTACAACTCGATACTAGAACAAAATATGACTTTGTATGAATGCCTGTGGCGGTGTACCGGGATGTGCAATGATCTAGCGTAGCAATGACATCAAAAAACGGACAAGCCATGAAAACATCATGCTAGCTATCTTACGATCATGCAAAGCAATATGACAATGAAGATGATGGAAGTTGCATGGCAATATATCTAGGAATGGATATGGAAATGCCATAATAGGTAGGTGTGGTGGTTGTTTTGAGGAAGATATATGGAGGCTTATGTGTGACAGAGCATATCATATCACGGGGTTTGGATGCACCGGTGAAGTTTGCACCGACTCTCAATGCGAGAAAGGGCAATGCATGGTACCGAAGAGGCTAGCAATGATTGAAGGGTGAGAGTGCGTATAATCCATGGACTCAACATTAGTCATAAAGAACTCACATACTTATTGCAAAAATCTATTAGTCATCGAAACAAAGTACTATGGGTGTCGGTGTCAAAACTGGCGGATCTTGGGTAGGGGGTCCCGAACTGTGCGTCTAAGGCGGATGGTAATAGGAGGCAGGGGACACAATGTTTACCTAGGTTCGGGCCCTCTCGATGGAGGTAATACCCTACTTCCTGCTTGATTGATCTTGATGATATGAGTATTACAAGAGTTGATCTACCACGAGATCATAGAGGCTAAACCCTAGAAGCTAGCCTATGATTATGATCGTTGTTGTCCTACGGACTAAACCCTCCGGTTTATATAGACAACGGAGGGGGCTAGGGTTACACAGAGTCGGTTACAAGGGAGGAGATCTACATATCTGAATTGCCAAGCTTTCCTTCCACGCAAAGGAGAGTCCCACCCGAACACGGGACGAAGTCTTCAATCTTGTATCTTCATAGTCCAACAGTCCGGCCAAAGGATATAGTCCAGCAATCCGAGGACCCCCTAATCCAGGACTCCTCAGTAGCCCCTGAACCAGGCTTCAATGACATGAGTCCGGCGCGCAGATTGTCTTCGGCATTGCAAGGCAGGTTCCTCCTCCGAATACTCCATAGTAGATTTCGAACACAAGGATAGTGTCTGGCTCTGCAAAACAAATTCCACATACCACCATAGAGAGTATAACATTTCCACAAATCTAATCTGCTGACAACTTTTCATAACATGACATCATGCCATGGCTCGGTCATTATTCGAACAGTTTTTCTCAACCAGCTACTGCACATATTATGAGGTGGTTTTCTTCGCACGTCTTGTCGAAGTAGAGATCATGTCCCCTTATCACGGGATTCTCATCAATATGGGTGTGGGTAACCCAATCACGCCTGCTGGTATGACTCCTCGATATTAGGCAAATTCCGAACGGCCACGCGGAGGACGCTTGATATTCATCCTCTTTACAAAGGGGCCAAGGCCTGTCCTTTTCTTCTCGCGCTCGATCCTTCCCTTCCCCCACCTCGAATTCCAACACCCAAGGCTCAGGCTAAGTGCTTCGGACCTTCAGTCATGTCCGGATCCAACCTTCAAGGCCAGTGGATGGCCTCTTCTGTCACAGAGGAGGACATCAAGAAGCTAAGAGAAGCCAGGTATCTGACCGCCGAAATTTCGCACAGGCTGCCTGCTCAAGGGCAGGTCATCCCCACTCCCGAACCCAACGAGAGCATCGTATTTGTTTCCCACTTCCTCCGAGGGCTAGGCTTCAGTCTTGATCCCTTTGTTAAAGGGCTTATGTTCTATTACGGGCTTGACTTCCATGATCTAGCTCCAGATACCATCCTTCACATCTCGTCGTTTATCGTCGTGTGTGAGGCCTTCCCCCGCATCACCCCGCACTTCGGCTTATGGCTTAAGAACTTCAATGTGAAGCCGAAGATGATCGATGGGTGACACGCAGAATGCGGAGGTGCCATAATAAGTAAAGGCGTCGATGCTCCATGGCCGAAGGGTTCCTTCCCGGAGATGTCCGACTTATGGCAGCAGGAGTGGTTTTACATCACAGCTCCCTGAAGTACTAAGTGGGCA
>NC_041386.1:453136474-453141169 GCF_002162155.2 Triticum dicoccoides | reverse complement strand
CGCCACAACTGGCGTGATGGGTCAACAAGGGGCTAAACTGGGGGCCAGTTAATGACGTGCCGACATTGCAGAGTCATATCCAAGATCTCCTCAAGAGAGATGTCAGCCTTGTCAAGGTAATGCAAGTCATGCTAGTTCGTCGGGTCCTGCCATGCCAACGTCGACCTCTCCGTATGTGGGAGTTCAACCCGGAAGGACTGCGAACTATTCAGCAATTCTTCAGCGTGATGCTTGAAGGGATGTATGGATTGTTCTTCGGATCACGAATAAAGTGTCCGGACACCACCGGGGATGCGGGTCTGAACTATAATCATCCAGATACGCACGTAAGTAATTCTGCGGCCGAACACGCCATCTTTTCATTTTTCATAACATCATTTTGAAAAAATTGCTCTTGGCCATGACTGGATAAGAAAGGCGAAGATGATCAGGTGTTCGGCCCCCTTTCCCGAAGGCTCACCAGATCCTGTACTAGCCAGGATGCTTGAGCTCGCACCTTATCAAGTGCCATCAGGGGAAGATAAAGGGAGGGATAAAGAAGCCTAAAGCGGGCCTCACGCATTACTCATCCAAACCAGGGGAATTAGTGTCTCCGCGAGGGAGGATAACCGGGGAGGAGAATCTAAAATTCCCTCTCCCCAAGGAAAGAAGACGACCGCCTCTGAAGACTTGGAAACGAGGGTTTCCAAACGAGGGAAGAAACCTTCGCCAGGGGCCCCTGCCCCGGAGGGCATCCTTACCGCACAGTGCCCGCAAGGGGATCAGTCCTCCACCGAGTTGTAAGTGGACCACAGTACTTTTGGTAAATATATCCTGCTTCATCTCCGAGGACAATAACCGAGACATATGTCTTGTAGTTCGGATCGTAGCCCTTCTTGACAGAGTTCGTCTTCGGGGGATCTTCTTCCGGATATGATGGAGAGTGAAACGCCTCCCCCTGTCTCCCTGCCTCATGAGGCGGATGACCCCGAGGTGTCGTCACAGAGGATTTCTCCTGATCCGCCAAGGCCAGAAGGTAACCCTTCGGCCACCCAAAGTCCGGAGTATTCGGCTCCTAAGGGGAGCAACAGAAGGCTGCCTGGGGAAGGATCGCCAGTCAAGACCCTAAGCACCGTCCGCAGCACTTCATGCGCCAAGTCCTCCTCCTGAAGCCGCATGCAGTCTCTATGCCCCGCAAATCCCACATCCGGTGAGAGTGGCACTGGAGAGGAGCAATGCAACATTGGAGGAACTCCTTCACCACCTTGGGCACTGACACATTGAGCACCCTCAAACTCTAAAAGCGGCGCCAGTTGAAGGCGAGCCAGGGGCTCGCGAGAACCTCATGATCCCAGCCTGGGTTGGGAACAGCGGGCGAGGTCGGGTGCGAGAGCAAAGGGTTGGGCACACCGACGTCCATGTACAGCCACCGCTCTCTGAACCTGGCCGCAGGACAAGGAAGGCCGAAGTCGATCCCTGAAGCGGTCGTCTCTGGCACGGCGAAGAAGCTCACACACCCTGAGCACTGAGTGGGGTTGCTCAGGCGCAAGGAAAATAAGTGGCGCAGTAGGGCAACGGAAGGAGGAATGCCTATCATCGCCTCGCAAACAAAAACGAAGACAGCCAGAAGAGTAATGGACTCCGGCCCAAGGTGCATCATGCGGATCTGATAATGGGAGAGCACCGCATTGAAGAAGGCGGAAAAGGGGGGAACCAAACCCGCCCATAGGGCATCGGCGAAGAATCGGAGCTCCTTGATGATCCTATCAAGGGAGGCATGGGACGCAGGCCAGACTGTGGTTCTGCCACACTCATTGAAGATCGTGGCAACGGCGGAGCGGACCTTGTTAAAAGCTTCTAGATTGAGTATGATCGACCGAGCAACGGCGGGGGCAACCACCGGAGGTGTGCGAGGCGAAGGCGCGGGCTTCTTTCCCCTTCCTTTCTTCGTCGGCGCCATGGCGGTGAAGAGGAGGAAGAACTCGAGCCAGATTGGCAGCGGAAGCTGGAGCTCGAAGAAGAAGGAAAGGTAGGAGGCAAGCGAGCAGCGGAAAGGAGGAACAACTGTGTGCAACTGCGGGTCTGCTTAGCCGAGCGCACAACAAGGCGTCGTGGGGAAGCGCAGACGCCCACGTCCAATCAATCGCCACGCGGCGCCCGAGGCCGCAGGCTTTTTGGGCCCGCGGCGCTTTGCACTTGCCCCTTCGCTTCCCTGCTAGGCCAAGCCCGGGCGCGCCTTGGGCCCGGGGGCTACTGTCGGCGTTCTCGGAATGGGGGTCCCCAGACTTGCCTGCCTGCGGCCTGCGGCGTGGCTCAAGTGGGGGCCCAGCGCGGCCCATCTTCATCAGCTCGAGCTCAAGACCCTCGCGAGGGGCCAAGCCTCGCGGGGCGGAGGACAGAAAGCTTCCTCAGAGGCAGCCTCATCAGGCAGGCTCGCGAGGAGGCGGAGAGATCAAGGCAGGGGTACCTCGCGAGGAGCACGTGACGCAAACCATGACGATCAAGACCAGGCGGGCGCCAGGCTGGCGCCGGCCTGTGCAGTGTCCTTGTTTCCCCTTTGGTGCAAAGGGGGCAAGCACAGGCCAAGGCATCGGGCAAAGGTTGCCATTCCAGTGCAACGAGACCAAGACTAGCAGAGCGGCAGGACGAAGGTCACCGTGGAGCCCAAGACGGCGTCATCACCAGTACTTTTGGCAGCCGAAGACCACCTTTGGTCAGGATAACTTGTAATAGATGTTCCCCTTCAAAATGGCCAATTGTTGGCGCCCTTCCCACTCATTATTTGGGGAGAGGCCCAGGGCCTCTATAAATAGAGCTAGCAACCACAAAGTAGAGGAGGATCAATCGAGAGATCTAAAAGGGAGAGGAAAAAAGAGAGACTTCTAGAGATCTGACAAAGCCCTAGCAGAGAGAGAGGCGACTGAACTCACCCAAGCAATTCATCGCACCAGCTCAAGAATACCTCTCACGAGGTTGTTCTTCCCTTGTACTATTCATCATCAGCCCCTGAGGCAATCCAACACACCACACACTGGAGTAGGGTATTACACCAGAGCGGTGGCCCGAACCAGTATAAACCTCATGTCCCTTGTGTTGTTCATTGTTTCCAGCTGAGATCACGTGAGGAGATTGGACGTAGAACGGTAGGGGAGAGATCTCCGCGCTCACCCCAGTGTTCGAACCTCAAGGGTCTGCCGGAACCCAAAATCCGACAGTTTATGAATGAAAGAAGGGAAATAGATGAAGTATTCTTTAAACAGGAACCTATTTTGAAACACAATTTACCTGTTGAAATCCTAGGGGATCCTCCTCCACCCAAGGGTGATCCCGTGTTTGAGCTTAAACCGTTACCTGATACTCTTAAATATGCTTATCTTGGTGAGAAAAAGATATATCCTGTTATTATTAGTGCTAACCTTCCAGAGCATGAGGAAGAGAAATTATTGAAAACTCTGAAGAAGCACCGTGCTGCTAGTGGGTATACTCTTGATGATCTTAAGGGCATTAGTCCCACTCTATGTCAACATAAAATAAATTTAGAAGAAGATGCTAAAACAGTTCATGATCATCAACGACGGTTGAATCCTAAAATGAAAAAAGTGGTAAGAAAGGAAATACTAAAGCTCCTTGAGGCGGGTATAATCTATCCCGTTGCTGATAGTCAGTGGGTAAGTCCTGTCCAGTGTGTCCCTAAGAAGGGAGGTATTACTGTCGTTCCTAATGATAAAGATGAATTGATTCCTCAAAGAATTATTACAGGTTATAGGATGATAATTGATTTCCGTAAATTAAATAAGGCAACTAAAAAGGATCATTACCCCTTACCTTTTATCAATCAAATGCTAGAAAGATTATCTAAACATACACATTTTTGCTTTCTAGATGGATATTCTGGTTTCTCCCAAATACCCGTGTCAGCCCAAGATCAATCAAATACTACTTTTACATGCCCTTTTGGTACTTTTGTGTAACACCCCGGATGTAACTTTCCCAATTTGTACTCCAACTCTTGCTGTTTCCGGCGTTAAGTTATTTTATTTTTCTCGGGTTTGGGTTTTTGTCTCCGTGTGTTGTTGTCGTTCTCATGCATCTCATATCATGTCATCATGTGCATTGCATTCGCAACGTGTTCATCTCTTGCATTCGAGCATTTTCCCCGTTGTCCATTTTGCATTCCGGCGCTTCGTTCTCCTCCGGTGGTCATTTCTACCTTTCTTTCGTGTGTGGGGATTAAACATTTCCGAATTGGACCGAGACTTGCCAAGCGGCCTTGGTTTACTACCGGTAGACCGCCTGTCAAGTTTCGTACCATTTGGACTTCGTTTGATACTCCAACGGTTAACCGAGGGACCGAAAAGGCCTCGTGTGTGTTGCAGCCCAACACCCCTCCAATTTGGCCCAAAACCCACCTAACTCTGCTCCATCATCTAGAGCGTTCGATCACGATCGCGTGGCCGAAAACCGCACCTCATTTGGACTCTCCTAGCTCCTCCTATGCCTATAAATAGGTCCCCCTCGAAATGTCCCGGATCCCCTCTCCGCGAAACCCTAAATCGCCCCCGCGCCGCGCCGGACATTGTCCGACCCGGCCGGACATAGCCGCCGCCCCACTCCGAAGCCGCCACGTGGCATCCACCACCTCCCACCGCCGCCGGCCCGCCCGGCCCAGGCGAGGCCCCCGCGGCCCAGCTGCCGCCGCCACCTCGCCCAGCTGCT
>NC_041386.1:453110714-453136041 GCF_002162155.2 Triticum dicoccoides | reverse complement strand
CGCCCAGCTGCCGCCGCCGCCGCCTCGCCCAGCCGCCGCCACCAATCGCCGCCGCCGCGTCGTGGCCGCCGCCCCGCCGCCTCTCCGGCTCCCCGCCGGCCGGATCCGGCGAGATCCGGCCCGGGAGCACCTCGCCGCCGTCTTCCCGCTCCGGCGAGCTCCGTCAACTCCGGCGTGAACAGTGTGCGCGCCGCCGTCCTCGGATTCCGTGCCGGGTCAAACCCTAGATCCGGTGGTAAATTTCGTCTAAGTCCCGAAAATCTCAGTCCATGTGCTCATGTTCACGGCTCCATAACTTTGCATCCGTAGCTCTGATTCATGCATATAGCATATCAAAATGTTCACCTCAGAGAGTACATCATTTCATTCCATTGCATCATTTTCATTTGAGTTCATCTTGATGCCCGAAATGCTGTTAGAAGAGGGCTACTTGAGATAATTGCCAGATCTGCTACTCCGTTTAGTTTTTTGTCATTTTTGCCATGATTATTGTGTGCATGCTATGCCCTGATGCTCTACATGTGTTTTGTTAAGGGTTTTGTCATCTTTCCAGAGGTGCAACCCATGTATTTTTGTGATGTGTGTGGTGACTTGTGCAAGCTTGCAAAGTGGTGCACTTGCTAATTCTGTTTTCAGGGACTTAGTAATTTCACTAAGTGTTGGAGCTGTTTATCTCATGATGCCATATGTTCTTGTTGTTTCCTAGTGATCCGTGCCTCATTTGAGGATGATCAGTAAGGATGTTTTGTTAATATTGTAGTGCTCTATCCATCCATGTCTTTGTTTGCAATTATGGAGCACCCTAGCTTGAGTCAATCGAGCTCTACTTTTGCTACTTTGTGAATCTGGGCAGATTGTCAACTTGTTTGCAATTTTGCCGGTGTTGTTGTAGTTGATCCGTGCATGCTATGTTATTGTTCTTGCCATGTCTAGCTTGCATTTTGTTCCTTCTTGATGGATGTATGCTTTTCTTGCCATGACTTGCACCGTAGTGAGTGCATCGAGCTCGTAAACATGCCTACTTGAGTTATATTTCAGCATGTGCCAGTTTTCACTAAGTCTGAAAACTGATTATGTTTTTGCTATGTTCACATGCTTGCAATTGTATTTTCTGATCCCTTTTGGCTCAAGGTCACTAAGGGACTTTTGTTAAGCTATTTGAGTAGCTCCATACCATGCTTTACTTTGCCATGTTCAGGTCCTGTAGCATGTAGTTTTGTTGCTCCGAAGAGGGCTACCTGATCTGAACTTCCAGACAAGTGATAAGTTCACTAAGTCTGAGATATGTTTTCCATATGCATTTTTGCCATGCTTGTTTGAACCTGTTAATGGATGAATTGGCCGTAGCTCAGTGCCAGACTTTTGTTAAGCATCTTGTGTGCATCCCTGCCATGTATTTTGTTGTCATGTTTAGTTGCTGTAGCATGTTCATCTCATTGCATTTAGTTGGCTACTTGTTGTAAATCGCAGACCGGTGTCATATTTGAATCGCTTGCCATTTCCAAACCGCAACTCCGATTCCGGCGTTCTTTATATCGTTTTCAAGCGATTTCGTCTCATCTTTCCAGTGGCACACTTGGATTTCCAAGTTGTGTCCAGGTTAATGCATTTCCTGTCATATCTTGCATTTTGCATCCCGCATCGCATTCCGCATAGCATATCATCACTGCATCATATTGCTTGGTCTTGCACGTGGTTGATTCTATCCTTGTTGCTTGTTTGTCTTGTTTGGGTAGAGCCGGGAGACGAGTTCACTAACGAGGAGCCCGTTGAGTTTGTTTTCGAGGATCCAGTCAACTCTGACAACTGTGCAGGCAAGATGATCATACCCTCGAAATCACTACTATCTTGGCTATGCTAGTTTGCTCGCTCTTTTGCTATGCCAATGCTACGATGCCTACCATTTGCTTTCAAGCCTCCCAAATTGCCATGTCAAACTTCTAACCCACCATTGTCCTAGCATACCGTTGATTGGCTATGTTACCGCTTTGCTCAGCCCCTCTTATAGTGTTGCTAGTTGCAGGTGAAGATTGGAGCCCGTTCCTTGTTGGAACATTTATTTACTTGTTGGGATATCATTATATTATCTTGTTATCTTAATGCATCTATATACTCGGTAAAGGGTGGAAGGCTCGGCCTCTCGCCTAGTGTTTTGTTCCACTCTTGCCGCCCCTAGTTTCCGTCATATCGGTGTTATGTTCCCGGATTTTGCGTTCCTTACGCGGTTGGGTTATAATGGGAACCCCTTGATAGTTCGCCTTGATTAAAGCTTTTCCAGCAATGCCCAACCTTGGTTTTACCATTCGCCACCTAGCCTTCTTTTTCCCTTGGGTTTCCGGAGCCCGAGGGTCATCTTATTAAACCCCCCCCCCCCGGCCAGTGCTCCTCTGAGTGTTGGTCCGACCGAGTAGACTGCGGGGCCACCTCGGGGCAACTTGAGGGTTGGTTTTACTCGTAGGATGTCTCATCTAAGTATGCCCTGAGAACGAGATATGTGCAACTCCTATCGGGATTTGTCGGCACATTCGGGCGGTGTTGCTGGTCTTGTTTTAACCTGTCGAAGTGTCTTGAGTAACCGAGATACCGAGTCTGATCGGAACGTCTTGGGAGGAGGTCTATTCCTTCATTGACCGCGAGAGCTTGTCATGGGCTAAGTTGGGACTACCCTGCAGGGATTTGAACTTTCAAAAGCCGTGCCCGCGGTTATGGGCAGATGGGAATTTGTTAATGTCTGGTTGTAGATAACTTGAACCTTAACTTAACTAAAATGAATTCAACCGAGTGTGTTACCGTGATGGCCTCTTCTCGGCAGGGTCTGGGAAGTGGACACGGTGTTGGAGTAATGTTTGCGCAGGTTGCTCTCTAGTTTCTTGCGCGCGCTTTGCCTCCTCTTCTCGCTCTCTTTTGCGAATAAGTTAGCCACCATACTTGCTAGTCGCTTGCTGCAGCTCCACTCATATTTTACCTTGCCTTACCTATAAGCTTAAATAGTCTTGATCGTGAGGGTGTGAGATTGCTGAGTCCCTGTGGCTCACAGATTACTATTACACCAGATGCAGGGCCTGATGATTCCGCTCCAAGAGACGCGTATGAGCTCAAGTGGGAGTTCGACGAAGACTCTCAACGTTACTATGTTTCCTTTCCCGATGATCAGTAGTGGTGCCCAGTTGGGGGTGATTGGGACCGTGTCGCTTGTTGGGTCATCTTTTATTTTGGCGCCGTAGTCAGGCCATGAGTGTTTGGATGATGTAATGTTATTTATGTACCTTGATTGACGTGGCGAGTGTAAGCCAACTATGTTATCTCCCCTTTATTATTTATATTACATGGGATGTTGTGAGGATTGCCTTACTTGCGACATATGCCTTCAATGCAATTATGTATCTAAGTCGTGCCTCGACACGTGGGAGCTATAGTCGCATCGAGGGTGTTACATTTTGCTTATAGACATATGCGTTTTGGTCTATGTAATGCACCTGCGACCTTTCAAAGATGCATGATGGCTATATTCTCTGACTTTTGTGAAAAGGTTTGTGAGGTTTTCATGGACGATTTTTCCGTCTATGGATCTTCTTTTGATGATTGCTTGACCTACCTTGATCGAGTTTTGCAGAGATGTGAAGAAACTAATCTTGTCTTGAATTGGGAAAAGTGCCACTTTATGGTTAATGAAGGTATTGTCTTGGGGCACAAAGTTTCTGAAAGAGGTATTGAAGTTGATAAAGCCAAGGTTGACGCTATTGAAAAGATGCCATGTCCCAAGGACATCAAAGGTATAAGAAGTTTCCTTGGTCATGCCGGATTTTATAGGAGGTTCATTAAGGACTTCTCAAAAATTTCTCGGCCTCTGACTAATTTATTACAAAAAGATATACCATTTGTTTTTTATGATGATTGTGTAGAAGCATTTGAAATACTTAAGAAAGCATTGATCTCTGCACCTATTGTTCAGCCACCTGATTGGAATTTACCCTTTGAAATTATGTGTGATGCTAGTGATTATGTTGTAGGTGTTGTTCTAGGACAAAGAGTTGATAAAAATTAAACGTTATTCAATATGGTAGTAAAACCATAGACAATGCTCAAATAAATTATGCTACTACTGAAAAGGAATTCTTAGCGGTTGTATTTGCTTGTGATAAGTTCAGACCTTATATTGTTGATTCTAAAGTAACTATTCACACTGATCATGCTGCTATTAAATATCTTATGGAAAAGAAAGATGCTAAACCTAGACTTATTAGATGGGTTCTCGTGGTACAAGAATTTGATTTGCATATTATTGATAGAAAGGGAGCTGAGAACCCCGTTGCAGACAACTTGTCTAGGTTAGAAAATGTGCTTGATGACCCACTTCCTATTGATGATAGCTTTCTTGGTGAACAATTAAATGTCATAAATGCTTCTCATACTGCTCCATGGTATGCTGATTATGCTAATTACATTGCTGCTAAGTTTATACCACCTAGTTTCACATACCAGCAAAAGAAAAAGTTCTTCTATGATTTGAGGCATTACTTTTGGGATGACCCACATCTTTATAAAGAAGGAGTAGATGGTGTTATTAGACGTTGTGTACCTGAGCATGAACAGGAACAGATCCTACGCAAGTGTCACTCTGAAGCTTATGGAGGACAACATGCTGGAGATAGAACTGCACATAAGGTATTGCAATCGGGTTTTTATTGGCCTACTCTCTTCAAGGATGCCCGTAAGTTTGTCTTATCTTGTGATGAATGTCAAAGAATTGGTAATATTAGTAGGCGTCAAGAAATGCCTATGAATTATTCACTTGTCGTTGAACCATTTGATGTTTGGGGCTTTGACTATATGAGACCCTTTCCTTCCTCTAATGGATATACACATATTTTAGTTGTTGTTGATTACGTTACTAAGTGGGTAGAAGCTATTCCAACTAGTAGTGCTGATCATAACACTTCTATTAAAATGCTTAAAGAAGTTATTTTTCCAAGATTTGGAGTCCCTAGATACTTAATGACTGATGGTGGTTCACATTTTATTCATGGTGCTTTCCGTAAAATGCTTGCTAAATATGATGTTAATCATAGAATTGCATCTCAGTATCATCCTCAGTCTAGTGGTCAAGTAGAATTGAGTAATAGAGAGCTCAAATTAATTTTGCAAAAGACTATTAATAGATCTAGAAAGAATTGGTCCAAGAAACATGATGATGCATTATGGGCTTATAGAATTGCATATAAAAATCATATGGGTATGTCTCCGTATAAAATGGTTTATGGAAAAGCATGTCACTTACCTCTCGAACTAGAACACAAGGCATATTGGGATATTAAAGAACTCAATTATGATTTCAAACTTGACGGTGAGAAGAGGTTATTTGATATTAGCTCACTTGATGAATGGAGAACCCAAGCCTATGAAAATGCCAAGTTGTTTAAAGAAAAAGTTAAAAGATGGCATGATAAAAGGATACAAAAGCGTGAGTTTAATGTAGGTGATTATGTATTGCTATACAGCTCTTGTTTAAGATTTTTTGCAGGAAAACTTCTCTCTAAATGGGAAGGCCCTTACGTTATCGAGGAGGTCTATCGTTCCGGTGCCATAAAAATCAACAACTTCGAAGGCACAAATCCGAAGGTGGTGAATAGTCAAAGAATCAAACATTATATCTCAAGTAATCCCATAAATGTTGAAACCAATGTTATTGAAACCGTAACCCGGGAGGAATACATAAGGGACACTTTCCAGAATGTTTCAGACTCCGAAAAGGAATAGGTATGTGGTACGGTAAGTAAACCGACTCCAAAACAGTTTTAAGACAATATTTCTCCGTTTTGGAATATTTAGAAAAATAGAAAAATAAGTAGTAGTACGGGAAGGACACGAGGGCTCCACGAGGGTGGAGGGCGTGCCCTACCCTCCTGGGCGCGCCCCCCTACCTCGTGGGCACCTCGTGTGCTCTCTGGATTCTATTTTCGTACACGACATGTATTTTGGTCGGTAAAAATTAATTATATAATCTCCCGGAGGTTTTGACTCCCGTATCATGCAAAAATCTCTTGTCTTTGTTTCGAGTTCATTTCTGTCAGGGTTGTCAAGGCCAGGCATTATATCGTCTCCTTCCTCCTCCAACCATGAGGGCAATGATGCTTGGGGCTAATGAAGATAGAGCTGAAGAGAGAAGAACCCGTGGAGATCAAAAAGGATGAAAGGATCAAGAATGCTATGGAGGACCAAGTTCCGGCAACAGAAGACACCATTCAACTTGATCACAATCTTCTTACCCCAACAGAGATCGAAGCTTCCAAGATGATTGAGTTAGCTCGTATACAAAATAAGTATCTCACACGTGAAAATATTTTGTTGAAGGAGCATATCATCGCACTCAAGGGCATTATCCGCAAGTTAGAAGACCTCCTACGCTCAATGTGCGACTATCCATCATCAACAACTCCACCTTCTTCACCAACAAAGGAGACATAGCCACATGGGTATGGGCACTCCCCTTAGCAACTGCCAACCTTGGGGGAGTGCCCTGGTATCGTATCACCATCACTTTTATCTTTACCATTTTTCTTAGTTTGATCCTTTTGGTAATATCTTGATCTAGTAGAATAAAAGTTCTTAGTATGATCTAGTCGTGAGTTTTGCTTTATAATTCTTCTATGTAATCGAGTTCGTGAGCTATATAATAAAGATTTGTATTCAGTCAAGGGCTTGATTATTTTGCCATGATCTTAAGTGATTAAAAGAAAAGAGAAAGAAATAAAAAGAAACAAAGAGATCATGTGAGTCTTATGGAGAGTAATGAGCTCACATAGAAAAAGTATGATGAATAAAAGTTGTCGAGGGTTGACAAACATAGTTTTCGTCATCGTTGCAATTAATAGGAAGTAATAAAGAATGAGAGGTCTTCACATATAGATATACTATCTTGGACATCTTTTATGATTGTGAGCACTCATTAAAATATGACATGCTAAAAGAGTTGACATTGGACAAGGAAGACAACATAATGGGTTATGTTTTCTTACTCCGAGATAAATTATATTGTGATGGATCATCCAACATGGTTGAGCTTGCCTTTCCCCCTCGCGCTAGCCAAATTCATCACACCAAGTAGAGATACTACTTGTGCTTCCAAATACCCTTAAACTAGTTTTGCCATCAGAGTCCACTATACCTACCTATGGATTGAGTAAGATCCTCTAAGTAAGTTGTCATCGGTGCAAGCAATAAAAATTGCTCTCTAAATATGTATGACTTATTAGTGTGGGAGAAATAAGCTTTATACGATCGTGTGATATGGAAGAAATAAAAGCGATAGACTGCATAATAAAGGTCCATATTACAAGTGGCAATATAAAGTGACGTTGTTTCGCATTAAGATTTTGTGCATCCAACTATAAAAGCACATGACAACCTCTACTTCCCTCTGCGAAGGGCTTATCTTTTACTTTTATCTCCTACATTGCATAAGAGTCATGGTGATCTTCACCCTTCCTTTTTACATTTTATCCTTTGGCAAGCTCAGTATGTTGGAAAGATCCTGCTATATATGGCTAATTGGATGTGAGTTTTCATGAACTATTACTGTTGACATTACCCTTGAGGTAAAACGTTGGGAGGCAAAACTATAAGCCCCTATCTTTCTCTGTGTTCGATTAAAACTCCATACCCATAAGTATTGCGTGAGTATGAGGACTTGCTGAAAAGCTCTTATATATTGACTCTTACCTATGTTATGATAAATTGCAATTGCTCCAATGACTGAGATTATAGTTTGCTAGTTTTCAATGAAGTTTACGACTCATACTTGAAATTATGATTGAATTATTACTCTAGCATAAGAAATCATATGAAAAGAATTATATAAGTTGTTGTTCTAAGAATTATCATGATGCCCTCATGTCCGTATTTTATTTTTATCGACACCTCTATCTCTAAACATGTGGACATATTTTTCGATTTCGGCTTTTCGCTTGAGGACAAGCGAGATCTAAGCTTGGGGGAGTTGATACGTCCATTTTGCATCATGCTTTTATATCGATATTTATTGGATTATGGGATGTTATTACACATTATGTCACAATACTTATGCCTATTCTCTCTTATTTTACAAGGTTTACATAAAGAGGGAGAATGCCGGTAGCTGGGATTCTGGGCTGGAAAAGGAGAAAATATTAGAGACCTATTCTGCACAGCTCCAAAAGTCCTGAAACTTCACGGAAGACATTTTCAGAATATATAAAAAATACTCAGTGGAAGAAATTCACCAGGGGGCCACACCCTGCCCACGAGGGTGGGGGCGCGCCCTACCCCCCTGGGCGCGCCCCCTACCTCGTGGGCCCCCTGGTGGCCCTCCGGTGGCCATCTTCTGCTATATGAAGTCTTTCATGGGAAAAAAATCATAAGCCATCTTCTCAGACGACACTCCGCCGCCACGAGGCGGAACCTTGGCGGAACCAATCTATGGCTCTGGCGGAGCTGTTCTGTCGGGGAAACTTCCCTCCCGAAGGGGGAAATCATCGCCATCATCATCACCAACGCTCCTCTCACCGGGAGAGGGCAATCTCCATCAACATCTTCATCAGCACCATCTCCTCTCAAAACCCTAGTTCATCTCTTGTATCCAATTATTGTCTCCAAGTCCGGGATTGGTGCTAGTAGGTTGCTAGTAGTGTTAATTACTCCTTGTAGTTGATGCTAGTTGGTTTAATTGGTGGAAAATCATATGTTCAGATCCTATATGCATATTAATACCCCCTCTGATTATGAACATTTTTATGCTTTGTGACTAGTTACTTTTTTCCTGAGGACATGGGAGAAGTCTTGCTATTAGTAGTCATGTGAATTTGGTATTCGTTCGATATTTTCATGAGATGTATGTTGTCTCTCCTCTAGTGGTGTTATGTGAATGTCGACTACATGACACTTCACCATTGTTTGGGCCTAGAGGAAGGCATTGGGGAGTAATAAGTATATGATGGTTTACTAGAGTGACAGAAACTTAAACCCTAGTTTATGCGTTGCTTCGTAAGGGGCTGATTTGGATCCATATGTTTCATGTTATGGTTAGGTTTACCTTAATAATTTTGTTGTAGTTGCGGATGCTTGCAATAGAGGTTAATCATAAGTGGGATGCTTGTCCAAGTAAGGGCAGTACCAAAGCACCGGTCCACCCACATACCAAATTATCAAAGTACCGAGCGCAAATCATATGAGCGTGATGAAAACTAGCTTGAACGATATTCCCATGTGTCCTCGGGAGCGCTTTTCTCTGTATAAGAGTTTGTCCAGGCTTGTCCTTTGCTACAAAAAGGATTGGGCCACCTTTCTGCACTTTATTTACTTTTGTTACTTGTTGCTCGTTACAAATTATCCTATCACAAAACTATCTATTACCACTTATTTCAGTACTTGCAGAGAATACCTTGCTGGAAACCGCTTATCATTTCCTTCTGCTCCTCGTTGGGTTCAACACTCTTACTTATCGAAAGCACTACGATAGATCCCCTATACTTCTGGGTCATCACTTGCCCGAGCGAAGGAACAAGCCAGGAGAAGTGATGCGGCCGCCCTAAAGGCGGCCGAAGTGTTAAGAGCCGAACGGGCTGCTCATCGCCAGAGTGAAGATAAAATAGCCAAGATGGCCGTTGAGCTGAAGGATGCCGCCGCCCGGTATGAGCTTCTTGAAAAGGAAAGCCAAGAGAAAACGGCGGACCTGAAGAAAGCCATGGTAGCAGCCTAGGAAACCCGCTCTAAAATCAGAGCGACGAAGGAGGAGCTTCGTCATGCCGGAGATATCATGGCTGGGAAGCCCTTTTTGTTGCGGACGAAGTTTGGAGATCCGAAGTATGCCCCTCTGGATCAATTATGGAGTGCTGCAGACGTGTACTTGGACTTGGCAACAAGTGCTGCTGATGCGACTGTTTTTTTCAAAGATCAAAAAGATCACGAAGTGGAAAAGTTATTCTGGTCGTAGTTTAGTGCTCCAACACATCCACTGCTGTTAAATAAGCAAATGGCCGAGTGGGCTGAGCTCCATAGGTTGTCTGGACTTGCAATGAGGTCTGTCGTGGATCATCTTTGGCCGGAAGGACCAAGGCCGAATAATTATTTTGGTTTAGTGCAATGATTCCTTGGTGTTGTGCCGCATATCGACGTTGTAAAGAGGTCGGCGTGCATAGAGGGTGCACGGATGGCTCTTGCCCGTCTTAAGACATACTAGGCAGAGATGGATGCCACCGCTATTGCAACCCGGGGTCCGGCCGTAGGCCAGGTCTGGGCCGAGCACTATTTTGAAGAAGTCCTAGAAGGCGCCCGTTTAATAGAGGCTCAATGCTCGAGGAGTATCATGTTCGAGTGACATGTATCCCAATTGTAAAAACAATGCTATTTGGATTATAAAGGCTATGTTTACACTTTTGCCTGAAAGTATTATGATGCCTCCTGTGCAGCCCTTTTATGTATGAATATAACCTGAAAGTTTGCAGTCGTCGGCTTCAGCCCCCACGCATATAATGTGGGGGTGTTCGGAAAAGCGCGTATTCACACTTGATCCAACGTCTTGGTCCATTAAGGACGTGATAGCGCGGCGAACAAGGCAATCGGACTATATTGCTTTAACACTTTCACTTAGCCATAGGAGTTTGACAGTGGGGCTACTATATAGCCCCTGGTACTTCCGCGCTTATCCGAATACGGTGCGCGTACATACATGACCGGGAAACCGGTCCTTCGTTAATGCAGAGGAATCGCGAAGACTCGGCTGAGTCCTCGAGTGGTTGACCAGTCTCGCGCTTTATCATGACAGTCAGTTTTTGGCTTTCTCTACTGAGGTGCTCATCCAGATGAACTAGGGCACAATCGCAGTAGTTTTCCCGGCGCCACCTTAGCCAATAGAGCGGAACGTAAGGTAGCAAAACACGGGAGCCGGGCAAACCCAACTATTGACCAAAGACATGATTCGGAGCTGATGCATATAAGGCAAAACTCGTGACGCCGAACCCTCCCTAAGGTATTTGGTCTTTACAATGTATACTGGGCTGAGTAACGCCCTCGATAATAAGCCCTAAATTTCCAGGTGCGTGCATTAGTCTGACGTGACAAAATGCCGATAACGCCAACATCCCTCTTGGTTATGTTGAGTATCCGGAGGGTGTAAAGCAACAAGAGACAGTAAAAAAGGTTTACACAGGGTCTTAATCTAAAAAGAAACCTTTGAATGAGGCCCTGTTGCACGTCTGCGCATGTGTCTCCGTTGTGCCGTATCCTGGAAGGGTGTAGCACGATGATCATCTGTAAGAGAGAAAAGCCCAGGTGAAAGTTTTCGTGCGAAAAATTGGTTATTCTTAATAAACCATTAAAATTCAATCTAAATAAGGTCAAGCCGAACTGTAGTCCTTTTTACATGTGGGAAGCCCCTAGCACCACCCATGGGGGTATATCCATCGACCCAGTCTTAGGTTTATCTGAGTTGTTACAGCTAGTGGTGCGCCGGACTCATCTAGCCGTGTCCGCGGTCTTGATGACCGATCATTTATTCTGGTTGGAGAGGTCGTTCAGTGTTCGGCTGCTAAAGCCGCCACACATTCTTCCGCACATAAGGAACGCTTTGTGTTTCCGCTAACTATGATGATGCCACGTGGACCGGGCATCTTAAGCTTAAGATAAGCGTAATGCGGTATTGCATTAAAACGAGCGAAGGCCGTTCTTCTGAGTAGTGCTTGATAGCCGCTTCAGAATGGAGCGATATCGAAGGTTAACTTTTCACTTCGGAAGTTGTCGGGAGAACCAAATACAACCTCTAGTACTAGAGAGCCCGTGCAGCGGGCCTCTGGGCCTGGTATTATTCCTTTAAAGGTAGTATTGATTTGGCTGATTCTTGTCGGGTCTATCCCCATTTTGCGGATTGTGTCCTGATATATCAGATTAAGACTACTGCCGCTGTCCATAAGGACTCGGGTGAGATGGTATCCGTCAATTATTGGGTCTAGTACCAAGGCAGCCGATCCTCCGTGCTGGATACTAGTCGGGTGATCCCTGCGATCAAAAGTGATCGGGCAGGCCGACCAATGGTTGAACTTGGGGGTGACGGGCTCCACGGCGCATACGTCTCGGAGTGCGTGTTTGCTCCTCCTCTTCATTACATGAATCATGTTCACTGTTTTGACCTCTGGTGGGAATGTTTTCTGTCCCCTAGTGTTTTGCTGGCGAGGCTCATCCTCGTCTTCACTTGGTGCCTCCCTCCCCTTGTGTTCAGCGTTTAGCTTGCCGGCCTGCTTGAAAACCCAGCATTCTATGTTGGTGTGATTTGCCGGTTTGTCGGAGGTGCCATGAATCTGACATAATCTGTATAGAATCTTGTTTAGGCTGGACGGTCCATCTCTGCTGCCTTTGAATGGCTTTTTCCGTTGACCGGGTCGAGAGCCCCTGAATCCGGCGTTTACTGCCTTGTTGTCTGGGTTATCTTCATTGTTTCGATGCTTGCTTTTATTGTGTCGTGGTTTTCCATTGCCATCCCTGACTTCGGATGTGCCTGGGTCGCTGGTGCTGCTACGGGCCAGCCAACTATCTTCGCCCGTGCAAAAGCGGGTCATAAGGTTTGTTAGGGCTGCCATTGTCCTCGGTTTTTCCTGGCCGAGGTGTCTAGCGAGCCATTCGTCTCGGACACTGTGTTTGAAAGCCGCTAAGGCTTAGGCGTCCGGACAGTCGACAATTTGATTCTTCTTAGTGAGGAATATGTTCCAAAGCTTTCGGGCTGACTCTCCGGGCTGTTGAATTATATGACTTAAATCGTCTGCATCTGGAGGTCGGACATAGGTCCCTTGAAAATTAGCCCTAAAAGCATCCTCAAGCTCTTCCCAACTTCCAATTGAGTTTTCGGGGAGGCTCTTCAGCCAGTGCCGAGCTGGTCCTTTCAACTTGAGGGGCAAGTATTTGATGGCGTGGAGATCATCTCCGCGAGCCATGTGGATATGAAGGATAAAGTCCTCAATCCAGACCCCAGGGTCTGTCATTCCGTCGTATGCCTCTATGTTCACGGGTTTGAATCCTTCTGGAAATTCGTGATCCAGAACCTCATCGGTGAAGCATAGGGGGTGCACGGCACCCCTATATTTGGATGTGTCATGGCATTCTGACGGTTGTAGTGTTCGGTTTTGATTCTGTGTCGAAGCGCGCTTCCTAGATCCATAGATGGACCTGGTCATACCGGCTTTTTGGTGCAAGTCCTCACGTAAATCATGTGCTAACTTATGTGCGACATCGTTAGCCGCCCTATCGCGGCCACGGGGTGGTCGATCCGGCTGATCGGCTATTTTATTTTTCGGCTGTATAGGCTCTAAAGCCTCGTCATCGAATTCAGGCAGCAACTTGCGCTTTGGATAGCTCTTTGTGTGGCAGCTGCCATCGTACTTTTCTTTAGTGTCGAGCACTTTGTTCCATCTACTGTTGAGTGTATTTTACACGGACTTAAGCCTTTGCTTCTGCTTCTTCAGACTCCTCGCGGTGGAAATAAGCCTTCCGTGGAGGTCCTCTTGCTCCAAGTGCCTTACCGGGATGATGTGTGCATCGTCGTATGGACTGTTCTCCTCTCCGAAGACAGGTTGATGAGCTTTACCCTTGGTGTCACTGTGATGGGACAGCGGCTCCGTACTATGTTCGCCGTCCGCTCGTTCATCCTGCTCTATCGCTGGGTCCATGTGGTCGTCGTTTGCTTTGGAGTCGACCGGGGTATTATTCTTTCTTGCGCTGTTATCGCTGTTTTTGCCGAGGCGGGATTTGGAGCAGCGCCTACGTCATCGCTTTGGTTGCTTCTCGAGGGGTTTATCCTTCGCTGCATCCTTCCATTCCTCATCATTGTTTTCTTTGGGTGTATCCACCATGTATATATCGTGTGATGAAGTGCCTGTCCAGCGCCCTGTGGGCGGTGGTTCCTGTTCCTCTCCTGCATCGTCGTCCATACCGTCGACGTCTTCAGAGCCGAAGTCGAGCATGTCGGATAAGTTGTCGACGGAGGCTATTAAGTGGGTGGTGGGTGGTGGACGAATTTCTTCATCATCCGCTTCCCACTCAAGCCGGACACAGTTCGGCCAAGGGCCTCCTGACAAGGAGAGAGACCTTAATGAATTTAGCACATCGCCCAAGGGCGAGTGCTAAAAGATATCCGCGGAGGAAAACTCCATGATCGGCGCCCAATCAGATTCGATAGGCACGGACGCATGCGGTTCGGAGCCCGTGGCTGGGGATGAATCCAAGGATCCGGCAACACAGGTCTCGTAGGGGGTGAAGTCAGTATTCGGCTCTATAGCCACGGAGTGTGCGGCCTTCGTGGCAGGGTCCATCCACCCATCCTCGGACGGCGCAATCTGCTCCGGATCAAGGGCCGGAGTTGCCACAGGTGTGATCTCCCGAACACTGTCCGGCGGCAGAGCTAAGTCATCCTCGTCGTGGCTGTGCGGCGCACCTGACACGGGCTCAAATCCATCGAAGATCAAGTATCCGCGGATGTCGGCAGTATAGTTTAAGTTTCCAAACCTGACTTGACGGCCAGGGGCGTAGCTCTCGATCTACTCCAGATGGCCAAGCGAGTTGGCCCGCAGTGCGAAGCCGCCGAATACGAAGATCACCCTGAATCGCATCGTTACCGATGATCGAAGGAGCCATCAAGCCTTATGGTGACGACATAGTGGAACTCTCAATTAAAGCACCAATGTCGGTGTCAAAACCGGCGGATCTCGGTTAGGGGGTCCCGAACTGTGCATCTAAGGCGAATGGTAACAGGAGGCGGGGGACACAATGTTTACCCGTTCGGGCCCTCTCGATGGAGGTAATGCCCTACTTCCTGCTTGATTGATCTTGATGATATGAGTATTACAAGAGTTGATCTACCACGAGATCGTAGAGGCTAAACCCTAGAAGCTAGCCTATGATTATGATCATTGTTGTCCTACGGACTAAACCCTCCGGTTTATATAGACACCGGAGGGGGCTTGGGTTACATAGAGTCGGTTACAAGGGAGGAGATCTACATATCCTAATTGCCAAGCTTGTCTTCCACGCAAAGGAGAGTCCCACCCGGACACGGGACGAAGTCTTCAATCTTGTATCTTCATAGTCCAACAGTCCGGCCAAAGGATATAGTCCAGCAGTCCGAGGACCCCCTAATCCAGGACTCCCTCAACTGGCATGCTCCTAGGGGGATAGATTGGTAGGAAAATACCATCGCTCATCCCCGACCGCCACTCATAAGGAAGACAATCAATAAATACCTCATGCTCCAACTTCGTTACATAACGATTCACCATACGTGCATGCTATGGGAATCACAAACTTCAACACAAGTATTTCTACAATCCATAACTACCCACTAGCATGACTCATATATCACCATCTTGATATCGCAAAACTATTGCAAGGAATCAAATATATCATATTCAGTCATCTACAATTTTATGTAGGATTTTATGACTAACCATGTGAATGACCAATTCCTGTCATCTCTCTAAATAGATATAAGTGAAGCGAGAGAGTTTAATTCTTTCTACAAAAGATATGTCCATGCTCTAACAAACATAAGTGAAACAAAATAGCATTCTACAAATGGTGGTTTTCTATGTGAAGAGAAACAGGCGACACTACGATCAGAGACCCTTTGAGAAAATGTGTGTGATGCAATAATCGCAAACTGTGTTGTATGAAAACCGTCAGAAATGTGTAAAACTTTTGCGATGATGGATGCATCTAACACAGTTCAGGTTTTAGTTGGATGTGCGATGAAGGGCATACGGTTCAGTTCAATGAACTGTTTGGGATGAGGAGGAACAAAAGAAATGGGCAGCGAGATGAAGGCGTGTGCGATACACATCATATAGTTCACTCGGATGAACCGTTTATGATTAGGCAATACAAAAGAAATGGTCAGCCAGATCAAAGGTGTGTGCGATATACGGCATGCGGTTCACTTGGATGAACTGTTTGCGTTGAAACATGAGAACAGAAATGGTTCAACTTAACAAGATATGTGTGATACGCTGCAAACAGGTCTATAATCACAAATGTGTGTGAAGACCAATAATAACACAGACGGTTGCTGCTAATAATACGTGTATGTTGTGCGATGGGATTGCATACAGAACAACACACACACACACACTTATAAGGACATGCTTGCATAACCAAATTAAACATCCACTTACATAGGTGGCTACTACAACCATGACATTTGCACACACCAAAGTAAACTATTACATGCATAATTACATAGGTGGCTAGTACACACATGACATTTCCACACACCAATAAAGTAAACTATATATTACATGCATGATTTACTAGCATAAACGATCATCTGATCATCATCTACTTCCTGTGATGCTTGCTCTTCTTGTGGCTCGATCCAGGCTCGTCGATTTGGGTAACGAGGCACTTCCTCATGTCAACGATCCGCCTGTGCATCTCGTAGCATGTGCACATGCTCTTGGCCGTGAACCTGAGGTGAGGTTCATCCAGTTGCCGCATCCAGGCCTTGTGCCAGGATACGGGACTTGTTCTCTAGGCATCCTGCTTCATCTTTTCATAGTAGGGGTCGATGATGGCAGAGGCGAGTTCGACCAGGGAGTCCTGCTTCGTGCTGCCCCAGACCCTGTAGTGGTCATGGATTTCGACAAGGTTCTTGCAGGCCAAGCCCATAACACTAAGCGCTTTTACATCGTCTTTGGTATCCACCATGGCAAACTTGTAGTCGGTGCTGTTCACAAACCTGGTGAAATGGTCGCAAGGCTCTGTGGCCATGTTGTAGTGGCAGATGAAGACATGATGGCGCACGCACAACTGGGCGATGACAACCTTCTAATCTATGTCGGGACGACTTGCGGTTTACTGGAGGTCGATGCCGACCACCTTGTACTTGTCTCCAGCAAGCAACTGCTCAACGCTGTTGATGTAGTCATCCACCATGGCCGGGTTGATGGTGTACACCACCGAGAGATCCATCTCCCTCACGTGGGTCTCCACTCTATTCTCGCCGAACTCCATTGGAGCGCCGCCAGACATCCCCTCTCTATGTGTCGTCATGGGTGTCCTAGTTGTGTTGTGGGGCGCGATCGAAAGGTTGAAGAGACTAAGGTTATAATGGCCGCGGGAATTAAAGGGGAAGCCGAACGACGAGGAATATTGGCAGGCCCTGATGGCAGTTATAATTTGCAGTGCATAGCTCCATCGTGCCACACGTAACTGCATCACGTGGTAATGCGTGCGGTGCAACTACATGCATATGGGGGCCCTGACGTGATCGTGCGGACGCCCAACCGCTGGCAGAGCGTGCGCGGAGGGACACGAGCAGAGCGCTCCGCGGTCGCCTCAAGGAAAAGCTGTCCACAAGCCGAGCGCACCAACGGACACGACAGAGCGCGCCGCGGTGCCTAACGGTGAGCACAGCATGTTGCGCCACCTAACGGCGAGCAAAGCTTGCCGAGGGACGCGAGCAGAGGATGTCACAGTGATACGTGGCAAACAAGATGAACTGTGCGAGCGATGGCGGAGACATCAAGCACGAATCAGATTAGAGTTGCGTGTGCGATACGTGGCAGGCAGTTGATCCATCAGAGCTGTTTGTGATGGAATAAGCCGTGTGTGTTGCGGGCAAATGCTTGCTGGTGTATAACCTTAAATTTAACCAAAAAAGTGTTAATGCATGTTACAAAAATTGTATAGCCGGAAACTATGTTCAAATACGACTCCAACTATATAATCTATGGCGACATGCATTCGTATTTTATTAGTTAAATCCTACTTAGAGACCAGGACGGGGGTATAGTAGGTAATTAAAATCGCAAACGTTTTTTATTAACTATATGTGTACGTGTCCTCTCGTCCTCCTCTCGCATGTCTTGTCACCCCGCTGCCGCAAACGGCTTACAGCGCAAGCTTGCGCAGCGCAAGCGGGGGCGTACTTTTGGCCAAACGGTGGCGCCAATGAATCATCGGTGAGCCCGTTCCCACACAACCTCGCAGGTTCCCGCGCAAGCTTCCCGCCCGACTCAGTGAAATCCCCCAAAATCTCAATGCTTACCGGCCTGCTATAAAAACCCTCATGGCCGGCGAGTCCTGCGTTGCATTTTCCCCTCCCTCCCTATAGCTTATCTCGTCTGCTTCTCCCACAATCGCCAATGGCACCGGTTCGTCGTCGTCGCTCAGCCACTCCACCGTCATCAGAGGACAGCTCCAACTGGGAGGCTACACCGCGGCGGTGGCGCAGTCCCGGGCATAGTGTAGTGCATGTGGCGTCCCTGTTGGGTGTGCGCGGAACACCCACCACATGCTCCGCCGCCGCTGCCTGTCGGCAGCTGTTGCTGGCCTCCGTTGCCGCCACACCACCGTCGAAAGCCAGGTCCATCTCCCGCTCTGCCGCCACGGCCCGAAGGCAGGAGGTGGCCTTCGTGGCCGCCACCCCACTGTCGGCCACTGTGGCCATCACCCGCTCCGCCACCGCGGCTTGAAGGCGGGTGGTGGTGGTCGTGGCTGCCACCCCATCATCGGCCGCCGTGGCCGACAGCCCACCGTTGACCGCCAGAATCATCACCAGCTTCGCCACAGCCGCCCAAAGGAGGGGGCGGAGGTGGAGGCTCGCACGTGCGTCAGCACCTTGCGCGCTACATCAAGTTCCTATGGGAGGAGCAGGAGCGCCTCGTTGAGCATGCAAAGAGCCTTACCGCAGCCATGGCAGCAGCACACGCTGACACAGAGGCAAGGAATCAGGAGATCTACGAGCAGTCCGGCTATTTCGAGAGGGAGCGGCAGTGGGCGTTTGAGCTGGCGAGCGTCGCTGAATGTGCAACAGCGGCAGGCACCGTATTGCATTTGTCCAGCTCGTCGGTAGGCTCCTCCTCCTCCTCTGCCTCTTACTGAGCACGCTCGGAAGAGGAGAGGCTGTCGGAAGTAGCACAAAGCCCGTCCATGGTAGTAGTAGTATTTAGGGGCTATTTTGTTCAGTTCATATGATTATAGATGTGTGGCCGAACTATACAATGTACTTAAAATTAGCTAGTATATATAGTTGAACTAGCTATTTTAGTATGTGGCTGGCAACAATTGGGGAGAAGTTTGGTCGGTTCAGCTGTCGAGTTGAACTGTTTGTATAAATTAAGAACGACTGCTTAATCTGTGAATGAAATCTATGCTTAATTACTGAATTTTAGTTGCAAAAATTACATAGTGCTAATGATTTCCAGCTGCATATTTTGACAAATCGCAGTGTTACAAGGATTGACAAATGGAAACATTACTAGATCAACAAATGTAAATCTTTCCAGTTTGACAAAAGGCAACATACCCAATATGACAGACGCAGATCTTACCAAATTGTTTGTACATGGTTGCACACGGGTCATCCAGAACAACCGTTTGCGTTGAAGGGATGCACAAATCCTGCGCTGCTCTCACTTTGCATACGGGTGTTCTATCTAAATCGTTTGCGATCAAGAGCTGCAGAAATCCTGCTCGACACATTTTCTCTTGGCTTCCTGGGGAAGCTGTCGATTTGCATACGGGTGTTCTAACTAAAACGTTTGTGATGAGTGTTTTATATTTAAAAGGTGAATTAAACCACGGCTTGGGCACCATTAATGGAGAGGACGCGAGCAAGGCGGGCAGCCATGGAAATCAAAGGGCTCGCTTCCCAGTGAGCCTGCGCAGCGTACAGCTCGCATGCTTCCCGGTGAGCCTGTGCACTCGAGGATAACTCGCATGCCTGTCGGTCATCCTGCGCACCGGACGGCGCTCACACGCCTCCCGTTCAACCAAGGTCAAGCAGCTGTCCACACGGCACCTCCTACAACCATTAAAACCAAGACACGTGGTGTCACGTGAATGGTTAACAGAATTTTGGATTTACTAGAATTTAAAAAGCAGGCATCTCAATGTTTTGCCGGCAATCAACGGTGCCCTGGTGTTCGTAATTCATGCCCATTTCTTGCATGGGACTTAAGCATGCACCCAAGGACACAGATTTGATTTTTCAACCAATTTATATGCACTAGAGCATGTGCATGCAGTTCAAATTTGAATTGTGCAGATAAATGCATTGAAAACTCAGATAATGCATAAAAATGGCCAAACGAACCCCGAAAAATCACAAAAATTCACACAACACTCCTGTTGTACTATGTTGACACGAGAAAAAAATGAAAGCAATAAGAGGCAATGGATATCGTTTCGTCCCCAAAGGTGGGACGTTCCCTACGGAAAACCATCATGCTTGTTGTGAGAAGCTCCGGTTTGTGAGAAGCATATACCCAAACTTGCCCCAAATGGAAAAAAAATTGAACGACGGCATGTTGATGCCGCTCCATGATAGCATGCCAAGTTTCATGAATTTCAGACAAGTTTTGGATTTACTAGAATTTAAAAACCAGGCATCTCAATGTTTTGCCGGCAATCAACGGTACCCTGGTGTTCAAAATTCATTCCCATTTCTTGCATGGGACCTAAGCATGCACCCGAGGACACATATTTGATTTTTCAACCAATTTATATGCACTGGAGCATGTGCATGTAGTTCAAATTTGAATTATGCACATAAAGGCATTGAAAACTCAGTTAATGCATAAAAATGTCCAAACGAACCCCAAAAAATCACAAAAATTCACACAACACTCATGTTGTTCTATGTTGACACGAGAAAAAAATTGAAAGCAATAAGAGGCAATGGATATCGTTTCGTCCCCAAAGGTGGGACGTTGCATAGCCGGCCGCGAGAGGAGGGAGCAGGCAGTCCCGCCGGGGCTTGTTTGAGCGGCTTGAGCATGAAGAGTAGAGATTGAACAAGCACGACAGCCGTTGGATGGACATCCAACAGTCACTGCTCTCGTGTGTTGAGTAAGTTGACAGGGCGTTGCGTGTGCGTTAACCTTTTTTTATGAAAGCATATGCATCAACCTGTAGTAGGCACACAAGTCAGCCTCAAATCTGTGGAAAACAGCATACAACCCATCTGCCATTATTTCTAATAATGTACAGCCCATTTGCTAATTCTTAAGAATTTTTTTGGAGCCCATCTTCTCTTTGTTAGCATCACACCCCATATTGTGGCCACGGTTAAAAAGTATATGAAATTTTGCATATTTCGGTGCGGTCAACTGTTTTTAATCCAGAAATATCGATTCACATTCAAACTATTTTGAAAAATAATTTATATAAATATAGAATCCAAATAATTGTCCATGCATAAAAGTCAATGGAATTTAAGATCTTGTAATGAAAAAAATTTGAAACTAATTCCCGGTTTGATGTGTTTTAAAAATGTACAGCCCATTTCTGGGCAAACCGAATGAAACTCTCCTCGTCTTGAAAGATTTGCAGCCCAGCAGGGCCGATAAAGCAAGTAGGCCTTGTTTGGGTATTTCTTTAAAAAATAGAACTGGGCTAGCCATTTTCAGCAAGAAAAAAACACAACTGGGCTCATGATGTGGTAAACATAAATAAAACCCGGCTAGACGGGCCATAGCCCCCGCACAGCCCCGTTGTTACCCTGATCTGTTGCTAAAACTAGTATAAATAACAACTTCTTGTTCCTCAAAAAAACTGCACGACTTGCTGGGTCCCTGGTGTTAGCCGCTCGTAGTGTAATTCTCTCGTTTATTGACTACGTTGACAATGGCGTGAGCCCCAGATGTCCAACCATTAGGAGGAACCATATTTTTGGGCTTGTACTATAGAGGCACTTGCTTGCGTACTATCGTGACGCTGGTGGGTCCCTACTGTCATCCTCTCCACGTACAGTCATCTCCTTGTTCCTCTCGATTGTTGACGACGTTGACAACGCAAGAGGGCGGCGCACCGCGCACGGCGAGCGAACCAAGGCTGCAAGGCGGAGGACGACGGCGAGGCCTCGGACGGAACGAACAGGAGCCATTGAAGATGCGCCGGTCCAGTTGTAGGCGGAGGGGAGTACGAGGGTTGACTGGTTCGGGCGCGGGTGCGTGTTGGGGCTGACGTCGCTGGAGAATAACAGGACGTGTGGGGGAATAGAGGGAGGGACTGGCCAACGTTGGAGTGTATGTACGGTAGGGCGGCGGAGGCGCAGCCAGCCATGGGAGGTGGGAGCAGGCGGAGCCGACGAGGTGGTTTGGTTTGGGCGATTGGAGGAAGAAGAAGACAAGAGATAGAAGATACACGACAGATGTTGGATGTCAATCCAACGGCTGGTAGGCAGAATCGTTTGTTGACTGGCTAGTAAGTCGACACCACCTTGGATAGGCTATTTCCTCGCAGGTCCCAAATGTCAGAATCCAAATTTGTCACGGTCATGCAGCCTTTCCTATGAAAATTTACAGCCCATTTGATGTGCTAGTTCGAAATAAGTTTGTGGGTGCTGGTGGGGGCTAATCACTTGGCTTCTGTAATGCACAGTGAGCTAAAGCAGCCGGCGAGAGTGATGTTATTTCCCTTGGTTTGGATTTGTTACAATATTTCACTCTAAATTAAACGAATGGCAAGCCATTTGCCTTGTTTCAAAGAAAATATGACAGTCGCAGCCGAGTTGAAAAGGGTAGGAACATCTAACTCCAGCTTACAAACTGTACAAAAGCATGAGGATTAATTGTTCATCAGGTTTACAAAAAATAGATTGAAAAGGGCAACAACATCTAACTCCAGCACTGTTTTCGGCAGTCACAGTCAAATGGATCGGTCAGGTCCATAGAATGAACATCCTGGGTCGTAAAATTTACTGGATTATGACCACAATATGTTGTAAACAGAAGCCCGACACGTTCAGAAGCTCTTTTGCCCACCTGAAACTCCTTGTTTTGCTCTTCGACGTACCCATTCGTCAAAACCATGTTGCTGATAAACTTAAGCCTGATGGACAATAGTAACCTCACATTCAGCAGGAAGAATGTGACAAATCTTGTGTTTGCACGATTGGCTACATATCGTTCTAGCGTTATTGTCTTCAATCGAATCTCATGATAAGTGGGAAAATCCCGATGCTTACGAATCCACCGATTGGTTATAACTTTCTTACCCCGTCTTGTTGCCTAAATAGACATGAAGATTGAAAACAGTTAAGGTCTAAAAGAAGAGTGTCGAAAGAGCAACAACTAAACGGTTAATTCTAGTACACTATATGCGGGCTTCCAATGTGCGTGAAATTATCACCTTTATATACAACTTCTCCAGACATGGAAAGCATTGCAGCAAGCCAATAATCTTGTTCAGATCAAAACTATTCATTTGGATATATAAGATCTTGACAGAATCCAGCACCATTGATAGGCCATCCATGGAGAAACTCTTCATTGAGCATAGAACATAATATTAGTACAAAATGTGTACTCCAAGATGATATATAAGTTATGCGCAGAAATTTAAAATGCAGCTTATGGTTATAAGTGTAGATGATAATATAAAGTACCTGGAGAACTGTGGAGCCAAACACCATATTGAAATGAGCACAGAGATCATGTATTACACCCAAGGTCTCCAGTTTAGGCGCAGAGAGGACAGTTATTTGCAACGGTGAATAACTAGAACAGATCAACCTTTGAAGTGAAGGGGCATCTTGGATGATGAGCTGCCTTCCGTCAAAAGAAATTCCAATTCTTACAAGGTTAGGCGACTTTATTTGGAGACAACCGATTCTAACTGTGAAAACAAGCACCAAGCACTCCAGCGCAGGGCAACTGGAGTGGATGATGATGTGCAATGAGGCCTCCGATATACGAACCCGCACAAGTGCAAGTTTCTTGAGAAATGGGAGTCGAAGGTTTAGTACTAGATTGTCTGGTAGGTAGCACTGCGCAAAGGTGGCGGTGTGGAGAGAGAACGAAAACCCCGAGATGGACATCGGTGCTGAGGGCACAAGTTCATGGCGTTCGGTATGTGGTATGTGATTTCCAGGGGAATAGTAGAACTCAAGCAGCTGTAGTTCTGTGAATTCAGGGGATTCCAGCCAGGCATCCACCGTGCAGGGCATGGTATGCTTGCTCAGGTAGCATGACGGGATGCAGAGGCTTTGAACGGAGCCCTGGTGGGAGGAGATGATGGCTCTGGGGATTTCAAAATCATTGAAGAGAGATAGCTGACGACAGTCGAGATTAAGGGGAACGGCGCGCCATAGAGGGCGCCACCGAATTGAGAGGACTTGGGTGCGGCAGCAATCCTTGGTGGGGAGAAGCGAGATGATCTCCCCAAGGATGGCATCCGGGAGATCGCTGATGCGGTCCACCCGAGATTCTATGGGTTCCTGGGATCCGGTGGGGGCGGGGTTGCCTCTTCTCCCCGCGCTGCCGGGTGCGGGATCTACAACAGGCGTCGCTGCTGGTGGGAGCCTCATCTTCTTGGCGTTGGGGTCAGCCGACTCCATTTTCCTTGAGGGCGTCGCGTCGCGCTCACGGATTTGAGCAGAGTAACGAATGACAAGCCTAGTTGTAGTGCGAGCGAAGAAGAAGGGAAGCTGGGGGTTTTCTGTAGGAGTGAGGAAGAAGGGGAGCTGGGGTTTTCTGTAGGAGTGAGGTGAGGAATTTGGGGGTACGAGTGGAGCGAGCTGACGTGAGGTGGGTGGGAGCAAGGAGGAAGAAGAGCACCCAGGTTTTTGAATTGATTTCACTATTTACTAGTGTGGATGGGCTGTTTTGTCTTGGGACCCGAGAAACAATTACTACTAGTATAGTGGAGACACTCTATAGCTACCCAGAAAAACAATTACTACTAGTACAGTGGAGACACTCTACCGCTTCTGGCTCCTCCTAGGTCATTGAAACGTCTCCCTCTACTGAATGTCGTTATACTTTTGTTCACCGACATGCGGGCCATGCAGCGCGCGGGCCCAAATGCCATCCACCAAATTAGAAGGCAGTATGAAGGCGAAGAGTCACCCCGGTCGTAGTGCGGCAGTAACGAGCCATCGTATCACAAAACCCCACCTCCCCGCAGTCTAAGTTTGACGAACGAAGCAACCATCATTTCACTCTTCGCTGAATCCCCTTCTCCCTCACCGTCTTCAAGAAAGGCAACACTTGCATCTGCCACTGTTCTTCTCTCTGAACAAAGGGGAGGTAAGCGGATCTGTGATGTTGGTATATTTTCGTTCAGAGGAAAAAAAGAACTTTTGCAAAGCAGTAACCGATCCTCACTCTCTTTTTTGTTTCATTGTCATTGCGATTGTGTTTTCCTTTCAGTGGACTCCTAGTATTCGTCAGTTTCATGATGGACCAAGGAGAACCAGGCAAAGATCTGCCGATATTGGAGCAGACGCGGGAGGCTGATCCCCATGAGATAGAGAGCTCCAAGAAGATGGAGGCAAGCACCGAGGCGACCCCAGATACTGAGATGGTCAACG
>NC_041386.1:453098751-453110394 GCF_002162155.2 Triticum dicoccoides | reverse complement strand
CTGCCCAAGGTGATTTCCTTCTTTGCTGATCTCGATTGTGGTTTTTCATCTAAGTATGTGGTGATTTTTTTTAGAAAAGGAAGTATGTGGTGATTAATAATGCAAAATTTTATTAGCTTCGATGCCATGGTATACGTACTGGTTTAAATAACTTGTGTTTCTTATACTGAAAAGTAATTCGGAATTTGTTTCTGTTTCAATTAGAGCCCTGATGCAGACAAGGATTGTGTGGTTGTACATGTCACTCGCTATGAGGCGGACGACCTGAATATACGCACTGGGAAAACAGAGTTCTTAGGCTATTGGATCCTGGAAGCCGTTTGCAGTTATACCAATGAAGAGTTGCATTCCAGCCTCACTATTGTGAGGCGTGTTGTCCAGGGTGTACTGAAGCACAAGAAGTTCAAAGCTACTCCTTTGTTTGTGAGGAATATTGTTCTTGTCAAGCTTACGCAGGAAGATGAGGTGGCATGCCTCCACAAACAATTTTATCAGTGGCAAGGCCACAAGGTTGTCTTCATGAAGGTTCACAGGATTGAGCTGCTGCGGGACGTCCTCGATGATGTTCATGGCAACTTGGCAAGGTCCGTCTTCTGTCCAGCCCAAATTAGATCGAGGCATGAAATAGTTGCCCCAACTAGTGTTTAATAGTAGTTTGGATTGTGTCTAATTATCCGAACCTTGCCTATTATCGACCCCTCTGGGGCTAGTACTCTGTTTGAATCCGTCTATGGGAATTGCTGCTACTTTTGTGTGCCCGTGAATCATGTGAGAACTATCGTAATTGTTGCCGAAACAGATGCGTCGTCACTAGTTTTTCATGAATATGGCATGGTAAGACATAAGTTGTCATGGTTTATCATACGAGCAGTGTGTGTTTTGATGAAATATAGCACTCGTTCGAGAACCGTGCGCCGACGTATACATAAGTACTTGTAAACACTGTTGGTGCTACCCCACTTGTAAGCAGTTGTGCAAAACATGGCACATTGGCTCAGCTCGCTTCAACACTAGGCTATCGACCAGCTAACAATCAACAATCTGCTGTCTGATATATAAGCAACTATGTATCTTGTTATAGTGGTTCATGCAGTTAATTGAGGCCACAATGTAATAAATTCCAAACATTCACACGCTAGTCCAGCGCTCATGTGGAACACTCACATTAGACTCGTCTTCATAAAAAACTTGAAAAGCATAAGTTAAGCAATTTTATACATCTCAATGATTCATAGAACATAACAAACATATACTAGTTCACAACAAAAGACAAAATTGTGAGAAGGTTTACAAATCAGGAAAAACAAGCAAGGCCTCTCTCTGAGCAAAGGGCCTCCCGGCAGGCTTAAATTTCCTGGAGTTCACTCTGGTTTTTTCTTGTTGCCACCATTCAGGGTTAGGTTCTCTCATTCCAGAATAACCAATTATAATTGTGGTATCAGCTGGAATGCTGAACTGAACCATGCAGTGTACTGACCAGCTGAAATGCTTGTGCATTCCACTAAATTTAAGCACCGCTATTTGCAGAAAAAAGCAGACCACAATGCCTCTTGTCCGCGCACCTGTCCAAAAAACCGCCGTGCAGCCGTGCCAGCTAGTCCTTGGTCCTTGGATGAACTGGTAGAAAGTGCATTCCGGACTAGGATGCAGTTGTTTTTGCTCGTCCCTGCACTGCAATCATGAAGTAAAACGTACGAATCAACTTCTTTTAGATTGTGTTGGTCATTCTACCTTAGTTACTACCAATGTAGGGATACCTTGAAGACGGGAGGTTAGACGACGGCAGCGAGGGATAGCCATCTCATTTTGCACAGTTATACTAAAACTGAGGTGTGTGCTTTTGATTGCACGGATAGAAACGATACGGAGACAGACATCCCAAAACGATATGGAGACAGACATCCCCGTTTGCGCAAATAAGATATACGGTTATTTAAACAGTGACAGATATTACTACTTTCCCCCGTTTCCTCTTAGAACCAAGTCCTAGATTCATGCTACAACTTTCCCACTTACTTCCCTGTTTGAACCAACACTTTGAGTCGGTTGTATGAAATAGCTTTACTTCTAATCTACTACTACTATAATGTGGCAGTTTTGAAATTGGATTTACCACTCCATCTTCGGTTCTCCCGCCCAAACAAGCATTGGCTCAAAATCCACCGTTCATTTCCCCTCTCATGCATATCACTGCCGTCCATCAAACAAAGGATGACATGATCTGACGGCTAAGAGCTGCCGGATTCACTCCCGCTCCTTGTGCACATGGCCGACTCTGCTCTCCAAGTAAACAAATAAAGAAGCCCCCGTTGAATCTGGATTGCACCTACTGAAGTTGAGAAATGTCTAGAAACTGTTGCCACCTCCTCACATGCAAGTACGACAAGTTGGCAAATAGCTAGCACATTTTGGTTCCCGGTTGTCACCTGGGAAATAAACACTCTACTACTACTTATTTTTTTAGATTACTGTAAAAATGGATTTTTAGATGCCGCTATACTGCAAAGTTTACACTGTTCACATAACATAACATTGCATGGCTCATGCTAGCTAAAGTTTTATTCTTCTTCATCGAGAAATGTAGTATTTTTATTATTCGCAGAAAAAGTGTAATATTTTATTTTAGTCATACATAAGCTATACCTCAAGATAATACATGACATGAGTGTCTGTTAGACCTAAATGACTTATTTAGTTGCACAAAATAGTCCATAAACATGCATGTAAACCGTCAAACAACTCTGGAACTATACATCAGTGGAACCCAGGAAACAACATATAATAAAACTACAACTTTTATCTTGTAATCAAATTCTTACTTGGAACTCAGTTTGATTTGTGCAAGTGATTTGCTTCTTATTTCAGAATAGTCCTTAGATCATGCAAACAAACACACTATGATATCTACTCAAGATACGAGTACCCATTTCTCTCTCTAAAAAGAAGGTATATGAGTATCTATCATACAGAACATACGTGCAAAGCATGTGCCTTAGTAGAAGTCTAGGTGGCTTTGGAACAGCGGACGAAAGTAGAAAAGGATCCACACGAAGGGAGCTGGGGCGGTAGAGCAAGGCAGGTTTCGAAGGAATATATACCTGAGGGTCGTCGGCATGTCGCAAAGATGGCGTCGGGAGGCCGCATCTTGGCCACAATACCGCAGGGAGGAAGAAGGGGTCAGAGGCCCTCCCGAGCCAGCGCTCTCTCGGAGAGAACGGCACGGCCGCCGATCGGGACGCGCAGGCAGCCATTGGTCTCCTCCCTCGCTGCCGACGATAGCGTGAACGATGCACCTACACCCCTGCCCCGGTCGAGGTTGTCCGGCCAGATTTGTGACCAGCCGTGAGCTGAGAGAAAGTGTGGCCACCTATGTGTTGGTTAGATCTGGAGAGCATGAGAGAGTGAACGAGAGGAACCCTAGTAAAGCAAGCGCTAAGGCTCCTGCTTTTATATATAGTGGAGTGATTTTGTTGTACCAGCTTCAAAAAAATGTGCTCCTACGTGTACCCGCGAGTGGGTGTGAGAGAACTAGTGCGTGCGTGCACCACTTCTCTTCGTGAGAGTACAATATACTATGCCCAAAGAACATTCGCCGCAAGAGTAATAGTACAAGTGTGTGACATGTGAGCTAAAATAAAATGTGCACGCCGTCTTTTGTTTTTTAGAAGTTCTGAGGGTAGGGTGTGAAGAGCACATATGTGTGTGACATCTTCCTGCAGATAGACGGTGGGTGCGACGTGCCAGTCTGCCAGAGGACTCGGGAGAGTCGTGACTGGTGAGGGTGCGTGTGCATGAGAGAGGGGGGCACGTATCAATGCAATGCATGTGTCCGTAAATCATTATCCGACAAATGTTCGCCATAAGCATTTTCCTGACGAACGCCGTAAGGACCGTTAGATGGGCATCCCACAGTGTCAGTTTTGCCATGTCAATTAACAGAACAGCCACTCCTCCTACACACAAATCTTCCACGTGAGTGTTAGCAACTGCCGTATGCTCCCTCCGTTTCGAAATGCAGTGCATATAGCTTTATTGAAAATTCGAACCTCGCAAACCTTTACCGAGTTTTTGTGTACCAAATTGCACATGTAGAATACCATGTATATTTCATTTCATTCATCTTCGAGAGGTAACTATAAATTTGGGTGAGGAGTCTACAAAGAAAGAGCATCGTATCACCCGCAACAATTTCAAGCATCCTTTAGTGTCGAGGAATATCATAGGAACTCTATATGATATGATTTTTACAAGATTTTTTCCTTTAGAGCCAATTGGTTCATAGGAATAGATTCATATACTCCACATTTCAAAGGAAATAAACATGATATTATTTCTATAGCTTTAGAGCCACTTGGTTCATATGAATGGATTCCTATACTCCCTTAATTTCAAAGGAAAATAAACATTAGCGTATATTCAATAGAAAAGTTCCTATGATATGAACCAGATTACATCTCTTTTCTAAATCCCTCCTCATAGGAATTGAGAAAAATGTCATCTCTATATTCAATAGAAAAGTTCCTATGATGTGAACCAAATGACATCTCTTTTCCAATCCCTACTCATAGGAATTGAGATGCTCCATGTCATCTATTTCCCTACAACTTCCATGTATACATCTTCTATTCCTAAATAGATAGTACAACCAACTAGTAGCTTTTTCCTAAACATGCAACTATGGCACAAGAACTATATAGTGTGCCAATAACTTTGAAAGATGGTCGTCGGATGAAGCTAACCCAACAGTGCAGAGATAGGCAAATCCGAGCACTACTGGCCATTGGATATCATCAACATTCCACCAGATCTGCCACATGTACAATTTAGAAGACTCCACGGTTGAACTTAAGCATAATGCACAAACCTCAAAACACAAGCACTTCTCCTTTGTTCTAGAATCTTCTGTATCATAATTGATTATTTTTTTTCTAAATGAATTGCCATTATTTGTTTTTTACTTTATGATTTACTCCCTCCGTTCCAAAATAGATGACCCAACTTCGCACTAACTTTGTACAAAGTTAGTGCGAAGTTGGGTCATCTATTTTGGAAAGGAGGGAGTACAATGCACAACCCCATGAATCTTAACATTTTTACAAAACTTATTGATTTTGAATGAGATGAACTATAAGAACTAAACGAACATCTACATCATGCATATATGACCCAAAGCTTTACATCCTATAGTGTGTATTTATTCATAATTTGGTTTCAAAATCTCATGCGTTCAATACATGTGTACCTTACTAGTTTTGAGTAGAGTAGCAAATTTCACGCCGCCCCGGGTATATCAAAATGCAGGGCCCATGCATCATTGCCTTTCGGTCGAACCTACGTCCACAATTTTTTGTACGTACTATATCTCCACTAGTCCCCAAACCCAAAATGTTGCCTCGTTCCCGTAAAACCATGCGGCCCACACATATTTAAGGAGTCGGTTTGAACCCGTTTACTACGACGTGGCCCCGCATGCCGTAGTACTCCTACAAACCCTACCGCCGCACTCATCATCGGTTTTCTTCAAGAGGACGAGGGAGAAGCCGATTTGTAGTGGAGGCGCTTTCAAAAAAAAGGATCTGTAGTGGAGACCCCTACCCTAGGGTGCCCTAGGTAGCTGCCGCACACATCATTGTTTTCTCTTTTATTTATGCTCTTGCCCCCTAGAGTGAAATGATGGTTGCTTTGTCCATCCAGCTTAATGCGGGAAAGGTGGGGCTTTGTGATTTGACCCCTCGTCGCTCATTTTCTACTACTGCGGCGCTAAGACCGGGGTGCCTCCAATTCCAACCGCTGCTTTGAACTGTAATTTGGTGCATCGCACATGGAAAAAGATGGTGGATGAGCCACATGTCAGCCAAAGGGGTCCTGTTAAGTGTGTCGCCATTTCGTGTGCGGACTGACCCTGCTTGAGTTGCTACGCCAACACGATAGGAGCAGCCTACCACTTGGTTTTGCTCCTTGGTGAATCCCGACAATATTGATCTAAAAAGATACGTGCTGAACTACCCTCTCCATCTCGGTTTTTTATTTTTAGGCGTCTCGGTTTATAGGGCCTGCACGTAGTTCTAGGTCATCCATTTGACTAACAAAATATGAGTTACTATGTCACAAAAAGTATATCATTGGATTCTTAAGCGGATGTAGTTGTATTTAAAAGTCGAGGGCGGGGCTTTTCCTGCGCGGTAGGTGGCGGGGCAGTTCTGCCTAGTCGGTTCGACAGAAACGCGAGAAGACGAGGGAGTAGACTGCTGCAAACGTAGGGATGTGTGATTTGACAGTGAGTTACTGCTGGACAGGTGGGGCCCCGTGATTTGACTTGACTGCGGCGCTACGACCGGCGTTAGTCTCCCAGATTCCTGACCACCTCCATACAGGTGCCTCTCCCAATGCTCCACCATGTAGTAGAGGCTGGCTCTTGCATGAGAGCCCACTTCTCCACTTTTTCCTTGCCTCTCTTTCCTCCACATATGCAAAAATGCCATGTAAAGCGCACTATTGTACTTACTTTTACTTGCTCCTACAGGTGCTTAAGCTTGCCACATAGGCATAAAGTCTGATGTGGCAAGTTAATCAAGAAGAGAGAGACTAGTTTGGTGACCCAAGGAAGAAACGGTGCTAAGCGCGTGTACCTAGGTGAAAAGACAATTTTGAGTCTATAGCTAATTAAATGAAGCAAACTTAGCAACACCATTTCATTGGAAGAGGTCACTCCTTGGAAAATGCAATAAATACACACGCTTAGCACCATTTCTTCCTTGAGAGGAGTAAAAAAATACACTTATAGCCAACCTTGTTGTAGTATGAGTGACTAAGTGATGACTATGTATGACATGCCAACATCAGATAGCCTAACGCACCGTGTTAAATCTCCAAGGGCGCGACCGCGCGAACGACACGACGGTCGTGGTAGGCCCGACCATGATACGGGCTGCTGGCAACCCTTGGATCTGAGATCAAACGGTCGCATGCTAAGTTGCTGAAAATTTGTAGAATAACTCTCCAGGATAGGATATTCACCCATAGGTCTAGAATCACGCCATGCAACCGTTCGATCTCAAATCCAAGGGCTCTCGGAAGCCCGTATCATGGGAGAATGGAAAGCCACTACCCTGCCATTCACACGCTGGCAGTTCACTCCTACTCGTCCCCGCACGTCCTTCGATACTACGACAGTTCGCTCCTAGTCGTCCCGTCCACTCACATTACGGCAGTTCCACTAATCCTAACCCTCCTCCCAAATCCATGGCATCTCAAATCTCCACGATCGGCGGCGAGTACAAGGTTAGAACCATCATCGGCGATGAGTTCGACGTCATCTACACCCGTTCTTCTGGGACGGTGAAAGGATGCCTTTCTCGCTTTAGCCGCATGTTTGAAAACTCAGATGATGAGTGGGTCGCTGGGCTAGATGTTGAGTACACCACAGTCCTAGGACGAGAGACGGATCTAAAGGACGAAGAGAGGAAGAAGCCCGCCGTGATCCAGGTTTGCGTACATAATGTTTGCTTGGTCTACCACATATGCCATGCCGACGTTGAGTGCTAGGATTTTAAGAACTTCCTTAAGGACAAAACAGTGAAATTCGTTACTGTAGACTTTGGTAACGACAAAGAAGTCCTGCGTCGGATAGGCCTCGTTGTAGGCAACACCTTCGACCTCCAGAAGAATCGGATGGTGTCCTCTCATCAGCCTTCAATGCTGACCCTGGCAGGAGCCATGGTTCATCCTTCGTACGGTAAACTGGAGAAACCGCATTACACGTTTCATCATCATGCATGGCAGCGGAATGTACTAGATATAGACCACATCCACTACGCTGCAATGGATGGATACCTTTGCTTCAATATCTACAAGGGTTGGATGGAGAGAAACAGCCAAGTGTGTGGTTCAAGCAAAGAAGTATCGCCCAAGAGGAAGAGGGACAAGGACGAGGACTCCGAGTAAGGTGGCAGTGTTGTTGCTCATGGTGGTTCTAATGCAGTGTCTACAGGAATAGTTGCAAAGTTTAATTTCAGGTGTGCTTAATTTAATTTGAGGGGTGTGTTGTGCTGAGCCCCCAGCAGAATTATGTTATGTTTCTTCTTGTTACTTTAACTCTTCAGTACGTACATACTAGTATTTCTTACATTTCATCTTTTAGTTGGTATAGTACTACCACTCGTTTCTTCACATTATATACGTACAATATATATGGCCAACATCATATAGCCAGCAGTTTAGTTGTCAAAGAATTTCAGGGTGCTTAGTTTTGTCAAAGAATTCCAGGATGCTTAGAGGGTGCTTGGATCCAAGGGACTTATTTTAGTCTGACTAAAAATAGTCTCTTTAAGAGGCTAAAGTTCCAAGCACCCCTGACTAAAGAGGGGCTAAAACTAGTCTTGAGACTAAAAAAATTTAGTCAGGGGTACCCCTACTAAAATGTGGATTAGTCCTCTCTCTACTCATTTAACTCCTCTCCTTTAACACAGGCGAGTTCTGGATTTGAGGGTTTGGAGGATAATAAATGCTCATTAACTTGATTTTAGCCTTTTTAGTATTTGGATCCAAGCATGGGTGAGGCTAGCATGTTTTAGTCCCACTACTTTTAGTCATGGGACTAAAACGTATCCAAGCACCCTCTTAGTTTTATTTGAGGGGTGGGTTGTGCTGGACACCATTATTGTGACTAGCCTTTTTAATAGTACTATATGCATAATTTGGCGACGAACGCTCTCTATATGTACCAGCTTTTTTTTAATTTCAATTTTTGCTCCATGGCGCAATCCATCGATAGTACTATTGTATAAAAGTATACATTTTTTAAAAGGCTAAAGTACTGTTCATCACATATATAGCTAGTTAAATTCTCAACCTAGAACGACGTGCATGCCATGTAGTAAACTGATACGGAGGAAGTATAGTAAAAATGAGGTGATTTTACCAAGCGATCGGCGGGGGAGCATGGCCTATCATGCGGTCCCACGTGTCATGATGTACCAAGGCGATGCGCGTGTCCCTCTTGAGGCGGAAGCAATACTAGTACGTGGTTTGAGATGATGGTGAACCGAAGTGTGAAATAATGGTTGCTTCATCCGTCTGGGAAAGTGCGGCATTGTGATTTGACGTCTCATTGCTCATTACTACTACTGGGCTGGTACGAGTGGGGTGCGTCCCCCCTGCTGTTCTGCACTGTTATTTGGTGCTTGACACATCGACCCGGTTTCTATATGTCCCACATGTCGGCGACAGGAAGTACAGAATTCATGAAAGGGAGCGTCGACGGAGGAGTATACTACAGAATTCATGAAAGGGAGCGACTTAGTTTTGGAAAAATCTGTTTTTATGGAGTACATACCCACTAGGGTTTATAGGGCTCATCTAAAAAACATTCGTTTTTCCGTTTGATAAGTCTCAATTCTACTATACTAGTAGTAGTACCATTACATGTTGGATTGCAAGGTGCGTTAGATCACCCGACGCAAGCAGTGTCAAGAGGAAACTAACCAATGCATGTACAAGTTCATGGAAATTTAGTGGTCATTTATCCATTCATTCTAATTAATGCCTCGGTAAACATAACTTCTTGAGAAAAACAAGCGTACCAATTACTTGTGCAAAATACGAAATTAATTCGACCACTCACCGTCTACCTTGGTTGGAGAGATTTTGAAATTGAGCCATAAACTGGAAAGGAGGGAGTAGTTACTTTTGACTCGATTACTATTTGTGGCCTTGTATAGATGCAAAATGTATTTTTTTTATAGTGGCCTTGTATAAGTAAATGGAGGGAGTACTAACCAAAGTACGTAGTAGGGACGAGGAGTAAATGGAGGGAGTAGTAAAATTTTCTCCTCGTGCTACGAGCCACTGCGTGCGTGGGCGAGGGAGCGGGCGTAAGGCGTACTAGTAAGCAAGCTTCACCTCATCCTGCGAGCCACCGCGCCAGTGGGCGGGGGAGATGGCGTACTAAGCAAGCTTCTCCTTGTTCTGCGAGTTGATGGGACACATCAAAAGTACTCCAGTGTATAGAGCCTTGCCTCTAAGGTAGGCCCCACATGGTTTGCCTCTTTTTTAATTTAACATAATGTGTCAAGTCGCAATTTGTCTATTCACCCGTGGTTGATGATCCTCCCTCCACCAAGTGGACAACCAGTACACGTGCCAAATTACCACATGGGCTGCCTTTCTCGTATAGAAATGAGCTCCACCATGTACCCGCGCGGGTGTGGTTGGGAAAGAGACGGGAGTACGTGCGCCGTGTGTGCACCTCTTCTCTTCGTGCACGTCCCCCACCTACGTGGATGTGTGTGAGAGAGATACAAACCTAGACATAATGTGTCGTCCATCCCCATGCCTCCGCCCAGTCCTACCACCAGTCACCACCACGCCCCACTCCTCCTCACCTTATCTCTCATCTTTCTCCCTCCATTTTTATATACAAGGGGCCACTATCAAAATTACAATTTGCAGATATACAAGGCCACTAACACTAATCGATGCAATATTAATGGTGTTTTCCTCGTGGTACTAGCAAAGGAGGACATTAATTATCCCTTGCATGCATGCGGGAGTTTGTAAAAAAATGCATCTTGATGTTCCGTGCAATGCACGGGCATCTTGCTAGTCCATGAAAACAACACATGGCAAAATTCCACAGCTTGGGGCGGCAACTGGCTCCGTCGGGCGAGGGGAGGGAGGTGGATCAGTGAGCTGCATAGCTCGTATCCGGCGGGCTACCCAGCCGCCTTGGATGCGGAATAACTACTCTTCATAAGCCATTGTAAGAGTGGACAAAATGGTGGAGGAGATAGGGGAGCGGCCCGGTCATGAACGGACGTGTGTCCAGAGTGGGTTTCTCGGCTTCCACACGGGCGGGTTTCATGGAGGCGTTTGAATGCGGCACGGAGGTGTGTTCAGCCGGGCGTGCCGCGAGTGGAGCCCTCGACTTTGACCTAGGACACCGTGCCGTTCTTCCACTGACATGTGGGCTCTTTGGGTGCATGGCATGCATGTCAGTGACCCAACACAGGCAGCGCACAGCAGAGGAACCTTTGGTGGGCCAGGGCGGTCAGAAGCAGGCATTTCATAAAACGATGATTGTTCATTGAGTGTGACATCATCTTTTTCATGTAGATAAGCCTACTATGTTGATAGCCCGTTCGATATGTTGTGATTCATAAAGACAGCTGCAAACATCAATGTTCTGCTTATCACAGATAAGATTGATTAATACGCGTAACAATCCATGTCCTTAACAAAGGGTGCATGCACGTATAGGTTGAACGTGTGTCTTGCGTCGTGTGCTGTGTGCATGTAGGCGTGCGAGTGTTGCGTGCGTGCAAGGGTACGTTTCAGTGTTGCATGCATGGGTGTGTACGTGCGCGTGTTCGTGAGTGCATGTTATGTGTCGGTGTTGCACGCCAGCATGCGTGTGTGTGTACGTGTCAGTGTTGCATGCCTACATGCGTGTGTGTCTTGCGTGCGTGCATGTGTACGTGCGGGGTGAGGCTACACGTCAGTCGACTGACTTTTTCATCTCTGGTCATTAGATTTTCTAGCCGTTGGATATGAAATCAAGGGCCTCCAGTTTATCATCAAACTCCACCCCTCCCCCTCCCCCCAGCCGCCAGCCACCACCGGCCGAACCGCCAGCCCCCGCCGCCC
>NC_041386.1:452982020-453098301 GCF_002162155.2 Triticum dicoccoides | reverse complement strand
CCCCCCCCAACCGCCGGTGACTGCCAACCAGAGGTCTCACGACTTCGAATACCCACCGACCACTAATTTATTACCATTTATGTCCTTCATATACGCGCTGACGGGTGGGCCCTATGGTAATGTGCGCTGCTGAATGTGGACATTTTGACTGGTCAATTGATCGTGTTATCAACAAATTATGGAGCTGTATGGTGAGCCAGTGACCGTATGATCACCCTAAAATGTACTCCTATTTTATTAACACAGTACAGACTCAAACTACCATTTCTTTCTTTCATATACGGGCTGACAGGTGGGCCCCATGGTTACGCGCCCCGATGGTGCAACACTAGTTGCGCCGCGTGGAACGTTTGACTGGTCAATTGATTGTGTCATCAACAAAATACGGAGTTGTACGGGTGAGCCAGTGACCGTATAATCATGATATGTATTTGTTTAACACGGTACAAATGTAAGGGCTCATATATACGCGCAAGCACTCACCTCTATAAGTGCACACACGCGAACCCTACCCCTATGAGCACCTTTGAGAGAGTGGGCCAGCATATATGATCTTGATATTTTACGAAGTCACCATAGGTGCCTCGTAATCGAGTGGAACGTCTCCTCCCACTGAATGTACATCGCCGGAAAATACTGAAATTAACACAAGATAAATGCGAGCATCGGGACTTTAACCTTGGTGGGCTCGAGAAACCACTGTCCTCTAACCATCCAACCACATGTTGGTTAGCACGACAAAATGTATGTGGTGACCGTGATGAGCTTATTCTGAAGTCCAGTGACCATATCATGCTTTCGCTTCAAATACAATGACCGTAAGTGTCGTCAACAAAATACGGAGCACGCATCAAATGCAAAGTCCGTCAGTGTCATCAACAAAATATGGAGACGTATCGTGAGCTAGATACCGTTGTACTATCGTATATGCTTATTTTCTTAGTGGCCGATTGCGTGTGTGGTGTGGTGGGCACATCATTTCTAGTTGTGGTGGGTCAACATGAAGACTCATGGGCCGGTTCCATCCTGCGCCACATATAGGTTGGACCGAGACGTGTTATGCGAAGACCCATCTGAAGGACTTGGCGTACAACATGAAGCTACCAGAGTCGCGGAGGACTCTATCCCCACTTGTGATAAGCCGACTATATATGATTTGTAACCCTAGGCCCTTAGTATGTTATACAAGCTTGGGGGCTAGTTCGTCGATAATATACACACACGCACAATGCCTGGTATTCACGTGTACTTTGTACACACCCCTATCACTAATATACAGTACCAGGAGTAGGCTCTTTCTTCAACTGCAATTGAATTCTAGCATGTGCATGTGTTTATTTCATATTATCGATCCATAGAGTGAGAGCGGTTTGAAATACAGGCAATGGATGCTTTTGCAATTCATATATAAACATTAATTAGTGCACTCCATGTTGTTAGTGTGAAGCACTTTATACATTTGTCACTTGCATGGATACATTCCAAATTGCTAGCTACGAAATAGAATACATGTCGAATTCAACATAAAGGGGGTTTCGAAGATTCGAATTCATAGGAAGTGCATTCATCTATTTGAACCCGAGATAATGGCATTTGTAAATCATATGTAAAAGGGGGCATCAATCTTTGTTGTGAGTTTGAACATGCTATATATACTCATACGCATATCTAACTTTTTTTGCAACCAAGGAGATTATATCTGGAACCATGCATGAACTGAGGTAAGTTGTATATTTTTAATATATACTCGTGTACAATGTATATTCAAATGTACCCCCTCCATTCCAAAATAATCGTAGCTTTAGGATTTTCAAGAGTAAAGATTTGTGAAGTTTGACAAATCCTGAAAGTTCAATTCAAGAGAACCGAAAACGTTAAGGCCTTCTTTGGTTCATAGGATAGGAATTTTATAGGAATAGGAAAATCATAGGAAGTGAGATGACATGCATGTCAATTCCTATAGAGAAAGAGATGTCATTTGGTGCATAGGATAGGATTTTTTCCATTGAGTCTAGGCTAATGTTTTTTCCCTCCAAAACGTGAAGGATTGATTCCTATCCTACATAGGAATAGGAATCCATACCTACAAACCAAAGGGCTTCAAAGGAATTTTTCCTTTGCAAATCCTATCCTATAGAATTCTTACAAAAATCCTACAAACCAAAGGAGGCCTAATGCTTCTACTCCCAAATATTGAACGAAGTGCCAACTAGGCCTCTGGTCACCCGAAACCACGCGAGACTAATGTTTTGGTGGTAGGAAATTACTGTCCTGACTCTGGCCCATGTAGCCTATCGGCCTGATGTCCAAAGGTCTAAACCGGGATAGGTTTGTAACTTCACCAAGACGCCAGAGAAGCATTCATACGCCGTGGGTGCCTACCCATGCGCTCGGCCGAAATCTATCCCGCCAACATTTGGGACACCTGACATGACTGTCCTACCCCCAACCCGCAATTTGTTCGAAATTTTAGATGGGGGGAAAGTTCGTAACTTTCCCCAAATTTCAAACAAGCGCGTCTCAAACCGAAACATTGTTCCCCCTTAGTTCCCCGCCTCCCTACGTTTCCCCATTCATACTCCGTGGGCGCGAAAACGCCCTCTCCACCAGCCGCGAAACCCCAGCCTCCTCCGTCCTCCACCCCATAGCGGCCAATCCACCGCCGCCCTCCTCCATCACGCCGGAGCCGGTACCCCGATGTCCTTGTCCAACGCAACTGCAACCGCAACACCCTCAAGGACTTAGCAGCTGAAGCCAAGGCAGAGTTGCCTCCATGACGCGGACGCCGACGTGCGCCATACCAGAACCACTCTGACCACGCCATCTTGCGCCTCACTGCTGCGGATCCACTGTCGCAATCGTCCACCGCACCGGAGCTGTTCCCGCTACGCCGTCGTTCGCCGCCTCAGATCTTCTTCCCCGCCGCCAACAGACGGCCACCGCACCACACTCAACAACTTGGCCATGGGTTCGTCCAAGGCTGCACCGTCCTCCACAACTTCTGGTTTCCGGCGAACAACAAGAAGATCGTCAGAAAAACAGAAGGAGGACACAGCACTGCCAGCAGAAAGAGGTACTCCTCTTCCCTTATTCGTGCAAATCTTACGTCTCCGCTCACACCGTATTCATCCCACGAAAGAAACTAGTTGAGCGCTTCTTACTGCATCTTCTTCGTGATACTAAATGCACAAGGTTTCCTCCCTTTTACTGTTTCACCTTTGCTAGAGGTCAGTAGCCCGCCTGGATTTCAATTCAGGGTCAGTCGAACCGCAATTAAAAGAAGCAACACCAGCTTAGGCGCGCGGAGCACCTAGTCCGCCTGTTCCCCGGGGAAGCGGCACATCGGTGTTTATCATAGGGGTGTGGGGCGTAGGAGCTGCTTGCGCCCGATCTGGAGGTCGGTGGGGCTTGAATGGATGGCGGGGGGGGGGGCGGTGCCAAGCACGGAGGTGCGGTGAGGTCGAGGGGAGGGCGCAGGCAGGGGAGGAATACTGGGCCGGTGGTCGCTGGCATTTCGAGGAAGATCGTCAACACTGACTCGCTGGAGGTAGATGAAGGCGATCTGCCCGTTCTTTGTACATCAGACGATGCAAAAAAATGGACTGACCTATTTGCTTTCAGTCGACTGTTATTTTCGTAGAATCCTATAGTAATTTAGTGTGCCATGCATGTTGTAGAGCTATCATATGTCTCCCGTCATTTATTTCTCACCGACCTGCTATCTGCTACCTTTACACTGTACTAATTGTGCACACACTTCACCCATACTCACACTATTGTTTTTTTATGCATGGGTATTTCAGACTCTGACGCAGTGTTGATGAATGCAGAAAAGAAAAGACAGAAGTCACTCCAGTGTAATTCAAAGATAAGCACTAAGCGTTCCAGCGCTCTAACGTGTGCAGTGTTAGCAGTTGGAGACAGTAAACTTAGCTCTGCAATTGATGATCTCAATTGCCACACACAACCATCCCAGGTGCTTGCTTTAACTTCGCGCTGTCAAATGTGGTTGCATGTTGCATATGGTGTCTAGCTTGTATTGCTTCCAATTTGGTTAAATTGCATCTTCTTACTTTACACATTATACCTTTGATAATGACATGCCTTCCTGTTTTTGATACATACTACATATGTCTATTAACCATGTTCGTACATCAAACTAATGCTCTTTTGTATCCCTCGTCAATCACTGGTGATGAGACAGTCACCCGGGTGGGTTTCTGTGAGACGCCATACTCGTTTAAAGAGTGCAGTGTCATCCTCCCCACATGATTCTCAAGAAACAGCAAGGCTAAATGAAGATAGTCAACGTAGCTCTCTAGTTTATCACCGCAATTCCCCCACACCACCATCGCAGGTGCTTGCTCTTACTTGGCAGTGTGATATGTAGTGTTCGTCTTACATGAAAGTAGTGTTCGTCAGTATCATGCATCAATGAGTTCTGAAGAGAAAATTTTATTCTTTTTTCTTGTGGGTTTGACTTGACAAGGCAAAATCAAGAAAGAGGAAGGAAAAGAGTAAGGAAGGTGATGATGGTGGTCCTCTGCAGCAACGTAAACGGAGCATCTGTACCGATTCTCCTTGTACTGATAGTGCATTACAAGGTCCAAGTCTCCGCTCCCCTACTCCACCATCCAAGGTGCTTGCTCTAACTTGGCAGTGTGATATCGGGTTGCATGTTGCATATGGTGTCTAGCTCGTATTGCTCCTAATTAATGTAAACTGCATCTGCTTAGCTTACACATGATACATGTGAATATGACACGCTTTCCTGTTTTTGGCACATACTATATCTTATGATAAGGCACGTTTCTTGTGTATCCCTCATCAATGCTCCTAAATTGTTAAATTGCATCTCCTTAGCTTACACATTATACATGTGAATATGACACGCCTTCCTGTTTTTGGTACATGTCGGCGTTCTGGGAACGGGGGTCCCCTGACTTGCCTGCCTGCGGTCTGCGGCGTGGCTCAAGTGGGGGCCCAGCATGACCCATCTTCATCAGCTCAAGCTCAAGACCCTCGCGAGGGGCCGAGCCTCATCGGGCGAACGACAGAAAGCTTCCTCAGAGGCAGCCTCATCAGGCGGGCTCGCGAGGTGGCGAAGAGATCAAGGTAGGGATACCTCGCGAGGAGCCCGTGATGCAAGCCATGACGATCGAGACCAGGCGGGCGCCAGGCAGGCGCCGGCCTGCGCAGCGTCCTTGTTTCCCCTTTGGTGCAAAGGGGGCAAGCACAGGCCAAGGCATCGGGCAAAGGTTGCCATTCCGGTGCAACGAGACAAAGACCAGCAGAGCGGCAGGACGGAGGTCACCGTGGAGCCCAAGACGGCGTCATCACCAGTACTTTTGGCAGCCGAAGACCACCTTTGGTCAGGATAACTTGTACTAGATGTTCCCCTTCAAAATGGCCAATTGTTGGCGCCCTTCCCGCTCATTATTTGGGGAGAGGCCCAGGGCCTCTATAAATAGAGCTAGCCACCACAAAGGAAGGGGGACCAGAAGGGCAGAGACATGTAGAGATCTGATAGAGCCCTAGTAGAGAGAGAGGCGACCGAACTCATGCAAGCAGTTCATCGCACCAGCTCAAGAACACCTCTCGCGAGGCCGTTCTTCCCTTGTACTGCTCATCATCAGCCCCTGAGGCAATCCACCACACCACACACTAGAGTAGGGTATTACACCACAACGGTGGCCCGAACCAGTATAAACCTCGTGTCCCTTGTGTTGTTCATTGTTTCCAGCTTAGATCACGCGAGGAGATTGGACGTAGATCGGTAGGGGAGAGATCTCCGCGCACACCCCAGTGTTCGAACCTCAAGGGTCTGCCTGAACCCGAGATCCGACATTTGGCGCGCCAGGTAGGGGTGCGCCGGAATTCTCCCTCCTGACGACCCGCTCTCCCCAACATCGCATCCCGCCCTCATGGCGGACAACGCGCCGCCCGCTCCAGCAGTGGATGCCGGCACTGGGGCCAGGGGGCTCCGGGCCTTGGCCCCCACCCTGCGGCAGGTGCAGTGGCCGCATAAGTTCAAGCCCGAGATGCCGCTGCGCTACAACGGTGCGACAGACCCGATGATTTTCCTGCTGGCGTACGAGGAGGCCGTCCTCAGAGCCGAGGGTGACGACCGGGTGATGGCCAACTGGTTACCCATGGCCCTCACCGGCGTCCCGCGCGCGTGGCTCCTTCACCTGCCGACGGCTTCTGTCACCTCCTAGGAGGAGCTGCGCGACCTCTTCCTCGCCCGTTTCGCCGCACCAGTGCCGCCCGTCGTCGCAGCTCTCCTGGGTGGCTCCCAAGCACCACCCTCGAGCCACCACGTCAAGCCGTTCACCCGCCGGATCAGCACCGCCTCCAAGCGTCGAGAAGCCCCTCGGGCTGGGTGGCGCCCGAGGCCGATCTAACCTTCGACTCGGAGGACCACCCCTTCAACCCCATCGGTTCGGGCGCGCTCCCGATGCTGTGCACCCCCACCATCTGCCAAGTGGCCGTCACCAGGACCCTCATCGACGGTGGTGCCGGCCTCAACATGCTCTCGATGGAGGCCTTCAGCCTCCTCCACGTGCCGCTGGAGCGGCTCCAACCCAGCAGGCCTTTCTCGGGCGTCGGAGCCGGTTCCACCGCCTCCTTGGGACAAATCCGCCTCCCAGTGACCTTCGGCACCTACGACAACTTCCGCACGGAGCTGATCGACTTCGACATCGCCCCCATTGGCCTCCCCTACAATGCCATCCTCGGCTATCCGGCCTTGGCTCGGTTCATGGCAGCAACTTACCCGGCGTACAACCTCATGAAGATGCCTGGGAGCAGCGGCGTCCTCACCGTGTTAGGAGACACAAGGGATGCGTTGCAGGTGCTCCAGCTTATTTTCAGGGCTGCCGTGGTGCCACAGCCCACTAGCACCGATGCCCTTGAGCCCAAGGGGGTTGCACCAGCTAAAAAGAAGCAGCTATTCACCCAAGACAAGGCGGAAACCAAGCAGGTACCAGTTGACGAGGACGGGTCCACTGGTGCCACCTTCACCATAGGGGCCGACCTCGAGCCTGAGCAGGAGGAGGCCCTGGTGAGGTTCCTGCGTGCAAACAAGAAGGTGTTCGCGTGGGAACTGATCAGTTAGCAGGGGTCCCAAGGAAAGTGATTGAGCATCACCTCAACGTGTGCCCCAATGTGCGCCCCGTGAAGCAGAAGGCGAGGCGGCAGTCCACTGAGAAACAGGCTTTCGTCGTTCAAGAGACCCGGAAGCTAGAGGCGGCAGGAGTTATCCGCGAGGTCCGCTACCCTGATTGGCTGGCTAATCCGGTCATTGTGCCAAAAAAGGGAGGAAAGGATCGCATGTGTGTCGACTTTACCAACCTCAACAAGGCCTACCGCAGGATCCATTTCCGCTCCCCCGCATTGACCAGATAGTCGACTCCACCGCAGAGTGTGACCTATTGTGCTTCCTAGATGCCTTCTCAGGCTATCGCCAGATCAAGATGGCAGTAGAAGACGTGGAGAAGACGGCTTTCCTGACCTCGTGTAGAGTGTACTGCTATACATGCATGCCATTTGGGTTGCGCAACACAAGCGCGACCTTTCAGCGACTGATGCACATCGCCTTAGGCCGGCAGCTCGAGAGGAACGCTGAAGCTTAGGTCGATGACATTGTGGTGAAGTCTCGTGAGGCAAGAACCCTGATACAGGACCTGGAAGAAACCTTTGCGAGCCTCAACGAATTGGACCTACGGCTCAGCCCAGAGAAGTGCGTGTTTGGAGTCCCCTCGGGCAAGCTCCTAGGTTTCCTCGTGTCGCACAGGGGCATCGAGGCCAACCCGGAGAAGGTCAAGGCAGTCGAAGACATGAGCCAACCAAGGACCCTCAGAGAAATGCAGAAGCTCACCGGGCGTGTAACTGCGCTGGGGCGCTTCATCTCCAAGCTGGGGGAACGAGCGCTGCCCTTCTTCAAGCTAATGAAGAAAAAGGGCCCCTTCGAATGGACTGAAGAGGCTGACAAGGTATTCCAAGACCTCAAGAGGTACCTTACCAGCCCACCAGTGATGGTAGCTCCGCGTCCTCGGGAGCCCCTAGTGCTCTACCTTGCGGCCACCCCCTACTGCGCTAGCGCAGCCCTGGTGGCGGTCAGGGAGGAGCGATGTGCCAAGGCCGCATCGACCGTCTGAACTGAAGCCAAGCAGAGCCGGGAGGGCCTCGCGAAGGCCGCAACTGCAGCCGGAAAGGAACAGCCGTAGCAGGAGAACGCACCCGGGGTAGGAGAGGCCTCTTCAGGCGACCAAGCGTTGGGGGCTCCGTCGTCTCAAGAGACGCCTCGACCTCTGGAGGACGCAAGCCGCGCCAGCACCGTCAACCTCGTCGAGCATCCCGTGTACTTCGTCAGCACGGTGCTACGGGACGTGAGGGCACGATATCCCATGCCTCAAAAACTCCTCCTCGCGCTGCTAGTGGCCTCACGCAAGCTACGCCACCACTTCCAAGGCCATCCCATCAAAGTCGTCTCAGCATATCCCTTGGAGAGAGTACTCAGGAGCCCCAACTCAGCTGGGAGGGTTGCTGAATGGAACATTGAACTACAGGCATTTCAGCTAGAATTCACTACGACCAAAGTCATCAAGGGAGCCGCACTTGCGGATTTCGTGGCAGAATGGGCAGAAGCGTCGGCTCTCGAGGCAGGCGAAGACCGGTCACTTTCCCCAGGAAGTGAAGCACCGGACGGCTGGGTCATGTACTTCGATGGGGCGTTCTCCCGACACGGTGCGGGAGCTGGCGCAGTGCTCGTATCCCCTACCTAGGACAAACTCTACTACGCCGTACAACTCTGCTTCCAGCATAGAGAAAAGGTCTCCAACAACATAGCGGAGTACGAAGGCCTAATAGCAGGCTTGAAGACCGCAATGGCCTTGGGGGTAAAGCGCCTCATCATCAAGGGCGATTCGCAGCTCCTCGTCAACTTCTCCAACAAGATATACGAGCCAAAGGACGAGCACATGGAAGCCTACCTCGCTAAGGTTCGCAAGATGGAGAAACAGTTATGGGGGCTGGAGTTGCAACATGTGCCCCGCGGCACCAATCAGGAAGCTGATGACATTGCCAAGAGGGCATCTCGGCGGCTGCCTCAGGAGCTTGGCGTCTTCGAGGAGCGGCTCTTCAAACCCTCGGCGGTGCCATCACTGTCGAGCACGGCGCAACCAAGGGAGGAGCTCCCTCAGCCGCCTACCTCAGGAGCCCCGGTCTGCGGCCCGGCCTCAAGGGCATGCCTGCTCCTGGCGTTAGAGCCTCAGGAAGGGTGTTGGATCCCGGAGCTCAAGAACTACATGATGCAAGGGACTTTGCCGGAGAACGACGAGGAAGCGGAGCGTGTGGCGCGGCAAGCCACAGCTTATTGCATCAGGGATGGAGAGCTCTATAGGAAGCGACCAAATGACGTGTCGCTACGTTGCATCTCCCGAGAGCAAGGGAAGGAGCTACTGGCGGACGTACACGGCGGAGACTACGGGCACCACTCGTCGTCACGAACCCTCGTCGGCAAGGCGTTCCGTAGTGGATTCTACTGGCCCACGGCGCTCATCGACGTTGTTGAGCTAGTGAAGGCTTGCCAGGCCTGCCAGTTTCACGCTAAGCAGATCCATCAGCCTGCGGGGGGTCTACAGACTATACCCCTCTCATGGTCATTCGCAGTTTGGGGGCTGGACATTCTGGGCCCATTTCCTCGGGCGCCAGGGGGCTATCGCTACCTCTACGTCGCTGTGGACAAGTTCACCAAGTGGGCTGAGGTGGAAGCCGTCCGCACTATCCCGGCAGGCTCCGCAGTCAAGTTCATCAAGGGCCTCGTGAGCCGATTTGGGGTGCCCAACCGCATCATCACAGACAGCGGTTCACAATTCACCAGTAATCTCTTCAAAACATACTGTGCTAACCTTGTAATGCAGATATGCTACGCTTCGGTAGCACACCCCCGGAGCAACGGCCAGGCCGAGCGAGCCAACGCAGAGGTCATGAGGGGCCTCAAAGCCAGGATCTTTAAGAAGAAGCTGGAGGCCTGTGGCAGGGGCTGGTACGACGAGCTCCAGTCCGTGATGTGGTCAATCCGCACAACTACGACCAAGCCGACTGGCGAGACCCCGTTCTTCCTCGTCTATGGAGCAGAGGTTGTTCTCCCTCACGAGGTCAGGCGTCGCTCTGCATGGGTCCTGGCATTCGACGAGACGCAGCAGGACGCCATGCGAGGGATGGATCTCGTGCTGGGGGAGGAATGTCGTCGAGAAGCCGCGCTGCGAGCAGCAAGGTATCAACAGGCGTTGCGACGATACCACTGCCGCAACATCCGCCCCAGAACTCTTGAGGTAGGGGATCTCGTGCTCAGACGGGTTCTCTCCAAGGAGGGGCTGCACAAGCTCTTTCCCATGTGGGAGGGCCCATTCAAGGTTGTTCATGTCTCCAGACCTGGCTCCGCGCGCTTGGAGACCACGGAGGGGGTACCCATCCAGAACGCGTGGAACATTCAACATCTCCGGAGGTTCTATCCCTGAGCGAGGCCTAGCACCTAGGAAAAGCCCAGTGTCAGTGAAGAAGGCAAATGCCTGTGAAGCTGTCGTGTTTTGGGAAAGGCCCGGTGCCTGTGAAGAAGGCAAATGCCTGTGAAGCTGTCGTGTTTTGGGAAAGGCCCGGTGCCTGTGAAGAAGGCCAATGCCTGTGAAGCTGCCGCATTGCAGGAAAGGTCTGGTGCTTGTGAAGAAGGCCAATGCCTGTGAAGCTCGCCGCCCGTGACACTCTCACGTAATAATGAGTGGGGCTGTACATGCCCCAGAGTCTCCGGAGTGCCGCCCTCGGGCCTCGGGGGCTCCCGCCCATGCCCAGTGGCAGCCCTTAGCTCCGCGTTGGTGAGAAGATGTCGAAGACTAGAATAGGTGCCAGACGCGGCTTTTTCATTTGCTTTCTGTAGTTGGCTTGTTTATTCCCGTTTGAAGTTTTATTGAAGTTGTTGACGTTCCTGGCTTGTGACTCTTTGTCTTTTTCACTCGCTTGCCTCGTTTTCTCTCGCTCAAGTCTCGCGAGGGAGTCTCCCGGGCGCCCTCGCGAGTGTTTTCTGCCCTGATCGTTTGGAGCTTTCCTATCCGAGTCCTCTGCGGGAGCACCCCTCCCAGTCCATGCCCCACGGGCATCGCGACTCGAGCGCAGGACCTGGGCCGATCGCCCCCACAACCAAGACCGAAAGTTACCCCTCCTACTGATCCTTGCCGGGCACAAAGCGCATAGCGAGGCCACGGCCTCAGGAGGCGAGGACCGCGTCAAGCCCCACTGAGCTAAAATAATTCCCACACATGGGTGCACGGCGCGGGAACACAGTGCAGAAATAGCGGAAGCAGCATGATGCTTAACAATAGCAGTTATAACACGCCCCCACGGGGCCCTATACTACCTTCTATTTCTACGCATGAAAGGAAGGAAAACAAAATGGGTGCGATTCGCCCTGCACCGACCTATAACGAAGGTTCGAGCTGCTCCTGGGGCTCAGGTGGATCCCTCCTCTCGCTTCGCCGGGGCGCGACAGTGGGCTGACCCGCTACCTTCACCCAGGCGGGCGCGGCGGCGCGGGGGCTGGTCGCAGCCACCGCTGGAGGAGCTGCTGCCTGAGAGGGAGTTGCCGAAGCTCAGCGAACCCTGAGCACCGCCGCCTGTACGCCTGTCGCCGTCTTCATCCTGTTTAGTATAGGGGCTGGGCAGGCGGTCGCGGCCGTCGCCTTCGGGGCAGCACCCAGCACGGCGACCGTCTTCCGGAACACCCTCATGTAGAGGGTGGCATCGCCATCAAACTTGAAGTGCGGGGTGCACCACCGGCCCAGGCCACGCGCGTGGGCAAACGTTTGCCAGCCATGGGTCAGGGCCACATTCCCAGAAACGGAGACCTCCAGCGAAGCCCAGGAGGCCCTACTGCAGCAGCCGTCTGCCTGGAGCCAGAAGCTGCACCGAGCGCTGGCCGGTAGATCACCTACGAAGAAACGGGGGAGCTGGAGCCGGGTGCTGGTTGGGTCCGCTGACCACACAACGAACTCCGGCAGCACCTCCGTAGAGAGAAAGCATGGCGTAGGGGGCGTGCAGCCACGACGTGCCCCCCATCGGCGGCCGGGCGCTCCCCACCGCGCAGGGAACCGCCTCCATGGCCGCGGGAGGCCACTGCGGGGACCGTGGAATACTTGCGAGGGCGGCCTCGGCCGCGCTTGGTCAGGGGGAGTCGGGCCCTGCCTGGCGGGCCTTTCCTTTCTCCGCGGCCGAGAATCTCTTTGGAGCCATGGGAATGGCGAAGAAGAAAAGGAGCAGCAAGAAAGGAAGGGCTGAAGGGGCTCGCGCAGTCCCGTACGTATGGACGGAGGAGGCCAACCGCCGAGCACCATGATCGCAGGTAATCATGACCGGTTTCTCTGCATGCAGGGATTTTTCAAGTCGTGCGGTCGCCGAGGCATCGTGGGGGAGCGCAGACGCCCACGCCCCATCAATCGCCACGCGGCGCCCAAGGCCGCAGGCTGTTGGGGCCCGCGGCGCTTCGCGCTTGCCTCTTCACTTCCCTGCTAGGCCAAGCCCGGGCGCACCTTGGGCCCGGGGGCTACTGTCGACGTTCTGGGAACGGGGGTCCCCAGACTTGCCTGCCTACGGCCTGCAGCGTGGCTCAAGTGGGGGCCCAACGCGGCCCATCTTCATCAGCTCAAGCTCAAGACCCTCGCGAGGGGCCGAGCCTCGTGGGGCGGACGACAGAAAGATTCCTCAGAGGCAGCCTCATCAGGCGGGCTCGCGAGGTGGCGGAGAGATCAAGGCAGGGATACCTCGCGAGGAGCCCATGACGCAAGCCATGACGATCGAGACCAGGCGGGCACCGGCCTGCGCAGCGTCCTTGTTTCCCCTTTGGTGCAAAGGGGGCAAGCACAGGCCAAGGCATCGGGCAAAGGTTGCCATTCCGGTGCAACGAGACCAAGACCAGTAGAGCGGCAGGACGGAGGTCACCATGGAGCCCAAGACGGCGTCATCACCAGTACTTTTGGCAGCCGAAGACCACCTTTGGTCAGGATAACTTGTACTAGATGTTTCCCTTCAAAATGGCCAATTGTTGGCGCCCTTCCCGCTCATTATTTGGGGAGAGGCCCAGGGCCTCTATAAATAGAGCTAGCCACCACAGAGGAAGGGGGACCAGAAGGGCAGAGACATCTAGAGATCTGATAGAGCCCTAGTAGAGAGAGAGAGAGGCGACCGAACTCATCCAAGCAGTTCATCGCACCAGCTCAAGAACACCTCTCGTGAGGCTGTTCTTCCCTTGTACTGTTCATCATCAGCCCCTGAGGCAATCCACCACACCACACACTGGAGTAGGGTATTACACCACAACGGTGGCCCGAGCCAGTATAAACCTCGTGTCCCTTGTGTTGTTCGTTGTTTCCAGCTTAGATCACGCGAGGAGATTGGACGTAGATCGGTAGGGGAGAGATCTCCGTGCGCACCCCAGTGTTCGAACCTCAAGGGTCTGTCGGAACCCGAAATCCGACAGTACATGCTACATCTGCCTATCACACCATGTTCTTACATCAAACTACTGTTCTTGTGTATCCAACGTCTATCGCTTATGATGAGATAGTCACGCGCGTGGGTTAATATGAGACGGAATACTCTTATAAAGAATGCAATTTCATCCTCTCCACATGATTCTCAAGAAACAACAAGCCTAAATGAAGATATAGAACGTAGCTCTGTACCTGAAGACCGCACTTCCCCTACACCACCATCACAGGTGCTTGCTCTAACTTCGCAGTGTGATATGTGGTTGCATGTTGCATATGGTGTCTAGCTTGTAATGCTTCTAATTAGGGTAAATTGCATCTGCTCAGTTTACACACTATACCTGTGAATATGACATGCCTTCCTATTTTTGGTACACACTACATCTATGTGTTAACCTTGTTCTTACATGAAACTACCTCTCTTCTGTATCCTGCATCAATCACTTACGATGAGTCACCTTTATTCGTTGCATATTGCATATTATTTCTAGCCTGTTGCCATGTATGGCTTCTAATTTGGTCAAATACATTTGTTAGGGCACCCTTTTAATTTGGCAGAGTGATATTGGTTTCATCTTTCATATGGTTTCTAGCTTGCATCGATTCTAACAAGTTCAAGCACCTTGTGCTTAGTTTACACTTTATACATCATACATGTCAATATGTCACGCCGTCCTGTTTTTCATATATATTCCATCCTCCTATCATGCGGCTGCCTGACATGAAAGTAGTGTTCGTCAGTATCATGCATCAATGAGTTCTAAAGAGCAAATTTTATTCTTTTTTCTTGTGGGTTTGACTTGACAAGGCAAAATCAAGAAAGAGGAAGGAAAAGAGTAAGGAAGGCAATGATGGTGGTCCTCTGCAGCAACGTAAACGGAGCATCTGTACCGATTCTCCTTGTACTGATAGTGCATTACAAGGTCCAAGTCTCAGCTCCCCTACTCCACCATCCAAGGTGCTTGCTCTAACTTGGCAGTGTGATATCTGGTTGCATGTTGCACATGGTGTCTAGCTCGCATTGCTCCTAATTAGTGTAAACTGCATATGCTTAGCTTACACATGATACATGTGAATCTGACATGCTTTCTTGTTTTTGGTACATACTATATCTGTCTATCACACCATGTTCTTACATGAAACTACTCTTCTTGTGTATCCTGCATCAGTCACTTATGATGGGACACCTTTAATTGGTAGTGTGATATTGGTTTGCGTCTTGAATATGATTTCTAGCATGTATTGCTTCTAGTTTGATGAATGCCACCTATGATGAGACAGTTTTAACTTGGCAGAGTGATATTGATTGCACCTTCCATATGGTGTCTTGCAGTGTTTCTAATTTGTTGAAGTGCCTTCTTCTTAGTTACCACATCATAGGTGTGAATATGTCAAGCCGTCCATTTTTTCGTACATATTCCATCCTCGTATCATGACTTTGCCTTTCATCATAGTAGTGTTCGTCAGTATCATGCATGAATGAGTTTTGAAGAGCGAATGATATTCCTTTTTCTTGTCAGTATGACCTCACAATGCAAAATCAATAAAGTTGAAGGAAATTGGCAAGGCATTGGATGATGGTGGTCCTTCCGAGCAACTGAAACGGAGGTTCTCTATAGATTCTACTCTGCCATCCTCCCAACAAGATTCGCAAGACAACGCAAGGCTAGACAGTCAACGTAGCTGTGTAGATGATGAGCACATCTCCCCTACTCCACCATCACAGGTGCTTGCTCTAACTTGGCACTATTAAATGTGGTTGCATGTTGCATATGATGTCTAGCTTGTATTGCTTCTAACTTTGTTGAATTGCATCTGCTTACTTTACACATAATGCCTGCGAATATGACATGTGTTCCTGTTTCTACATCAGACTACTATTCTTGCACATCCTGCATCAGTCACTTATGATAAGGCACCTTTAAGTCGCCACTGTGAAATTGGTTGTGTCTTGCATATGATTTCTAGCATGTACTGCTTCTAATTTGTTGAAACGCCATACAGTTTGAACTTAGCAGAGTGATATTGGTTGCATCTTTCATATGGTGTCTAGCTTGCAGTGCTTCTAATTTGTTGAAATGTCTTCTGCTTAGTTACCACATCATAGGTGTGAATATGTCACACCATCCTGTTTTTCATACATATTCCATCCTCGCATCATGTGTTTGCCTTTCATCCAAGTAGTGTTCGCCAGTATCATGCATGAATGAGTTCTGAAGAGCGAATTTTATTCTTTTTTCTTATCGGTTTGACTTCACAATGCAAAATCATTACAGCTGAAGGAAATTAGTCCGGCAGTGGATGATGGTGGTCCTTCGGAGCAACTCAAACAGGGGGTCTCTACAAATTCTACTCCGCCATCCTCCCAACAAGATTCGCAAGACAACACAAGGCTGGACAGTCAACGTAGCTGTGTAGATGATGACCACATCTCCCCTACTCCACCATCACAGGTGCTTGCTCTAACTTGACACTATTATATGTGGTTGCATGTTGCATATGATGTCTAGCTTGTATTGCTTCTAACTTGAATTGCATCTGCTTACTTTACACATAATGCATGTGAATATGACACGTGTTCCTGTTTCTAGAACATATGTGTACATGATGAGCACATTTCCCCTACTCCACCATCACAGGTGCTTGCTCTTACTTGGAACTATTATATGTGGTTGCGTTTTCCGTATGATGTCTAGTTTGTATTGCTTCTGATTATGTTGAATTGCATCTGCGTAGCTTACAACTTATACCTGCAACGATCACTTACCCATAAGACACATTTAACTTGGGACTGTGATGTAGGTTGCATCTTGCATTTTCTTCTAGCTTTTACTGCTTCTAATTTCTTGAAATGGCTCTTACGACGAGACACTTTTTACCTGATAGAGTGATATTGGTTGCATGTTCATATGGTGCCTAGCTTTCATTTCTTCTAATTTTGTTGAAATGCCTTCCGCTTACTGTTTTTTCATACATATTCCATCCTCCTATCATACGTGTGAATATGAAACGCTGTCTTTTTTTGTATATATTCCATCCTCCTAACCTGTGCTTGCCTTACATCAAAGTAGTGTTCGTCTGTATCATGCATCAACCAGTTATGCAGAGCTAATTTTATTCATCTTCTTGTGGTTTTGACTTCATAAGGCAATATAAGAAAATAGGAAGGAAAAGAGTAAGTTAGCGGATGTTGGTGGTCCTCCGCACCGACGCAAACAGAGACTCTCTAGATTTGCCACTGCTACTGCTAATGAAGTTGAAGTCCTAAGTCTACATGATGAGTTCATCTCCCGTACTCCACCATCGCAGGTGCTTGCTCTAAGTTGACAGTGTGATAATTGGTTTCATGTTGCATATGCTGTCTAGCCTGTATTTCTTCTATTTTGATTAAATTGCACCTGCTGAGTTTATACGTTATACATGTGCATATGACATGGCTTTCTGTGTCTAGAATACACTACATCTATCTATCATACCATGTTCTTACATCAAAGTACTGCTGTTGTGTATCCTGCATCAGTCACTCATGATTGGACGCTTTTAACATGGCAGTTTGATAGTGGTTGCATCTTGCATTGATTTCTACATTGTACTGCTTCTAATTTTTTGAACTGCCACTTATGACAAGACACTTTTAACTTGGCAGAGTAATATTGGTTGCATCTTTCATATGGCGTCTAGCTTGCATTACTTCTATTTTCTTGAAAATCCTTCTGCTTAGTTTGCACATCGTAGCTGTGAATATGTCATGTCGTCCTGTTTTTCTTACATATTCCATCCTCATACGGTTGTCTTACATCAAAGTATTGCTTGTCTGTATCATGCATCAATGAGTTCTGAAGAGTGATTTTATTCTTTTGTGTTGCGGGTACAGCTTGACATGGCAAAGTCAAAAAAGAGCAAGGAAAATAATATAGTAGGGAGTGCTGTTACTCATCGGGTGAAACAGAAAAGGTTCTGCCGTCGAGATTCTGCTAGTACTTATAATGCAGTAGAAGGTCCAAGTCCACCGGCTAAATCTACAAACACAGTATCACCTGCTCCACCAGCTGCAGCATCCGCTTCAACTATACTAGCATCTCAACGAGTTACTCATTCGTTTGCTCCGAAACTGGCCAGTTCCCAACCTACCTTCACACCTAACACTACTTCCGAAGCACTGCTGACACAACAGGACTTGGCAAGATTAGATGAACCTCATGAGAATCAACACCAAGACGGTACCTGACCGAGTCAAGTTGCAGTTGCATGCTCCTTTATATGTACTCTCACAGTTTGATGTACACTAACACTTTCCATATTTGTTGTTGAACTAGCACCACGGCGCAAGCGGAAACAGACATCAGGGATAATGCTTGACAGATTAACAAAATCTAAAGGAGGAAGAATGGAGATCCATTTTGAGGCAGATTTAAAAAGGCCACGTGATGCTACAGAGTCAGACAAGTTAGTATAAGAGGCAGCCGTTGCCGTTAGGTGTCATGCACGTATCCTCCCAACGTGGATCCAGTACAGGAATGAGAAAGACAATACCCAGTTTAACACCTTCCTTGACCATTTATCCATAAGTAATGTTATTCATCGCAATTAGTAATATTGTCTTGCTCTATCCCATAATTTCTAGCTTCCTCCTAATAAGACTCACATTCTTTTTTCAACAGATGAGGTTCAAGTTGGATCCGAAAGATGATGCAACTAGACAAGCATGCACTCATGTTTTTCAGCCTGCTCTGTGATAGTATCGATACCACCTTAGAAAATCTCACTTTGAAGGCAAGGCTAACAATGAAATCGCCCAAACATCTCCAGTGGAATATATTACAGATGAAGACTGGACAGCCCTTGTTAAACACTTGTCTGATCCAAAGTATCAGGTAGGCTATATGTATTTGATTAGACCACATATTGAACTTGTATTTATGTATGTGCCTTACAAGTGTATCTTCTTCTAGGCTAACTGTTTGAAGAACAAAACCAACCATTCTAAAGTGAAATTTCAACAGACTATAGGATCTCGTAGCTATATTGCACACTGCGAGGCTCTTGTAAATAGCTGCTACTTCCTTCTTCTTTTTGTGCCATATTGTCGTATCTATATTGACTTGTTCCAAATACAGAGGAAATCCCATGCGGACCAAAAAGAACCTGAACCGAATGCAGTGAAAATCTTCAAGGATTGCCACACCAGCAAGATGAAGGGCATGAGCACACCAGTTCAAGCCGCTGTTGTAAGTCCTTACTCCTCCTGCCTTGAACTGATTGGTACTGTGATGTGTTCATTTAACTACTTGGTTTGCAGCCAATGTCAGTTACTCTGTTCACTTTTATTGACAGTTGTCTTAACGTATCATTTCACCTTACATGGTTTAAAAGAGATGAAGGATATTCTTTTGGTCTTGATCTGTAATCTAGTTGTTATGTTCACGTGCGCACACAATGATAAAATAGCATGTTTGTTTTATATCTGTTTGCCCATGATATGAATGATGTCATACTATGTTCATCCTACTTTAAACCATGTCTCTTTATCCTTAGATGTCAACGAATGTGAGGAAATGGACAATATAGTAGGCATGCTACATGGACATATGTTCCGAAAGTGATTTTATTATGTACTTGGCACTACAATACATGCTAATGTATTACAGTAGTTCACCAAAATAGGTTATGTATAAACATTTAACCTACTTTGTTTGTTTTTGTCTCATTAGTAACTTATCTGGTACACTAATCTACAAATTCAAACTTTCAGGAAGCTATGGAACAAATGATTGAACAGCCACAACCACCTGAAGGTGACGAGGCTACTACAGGCACAATGTCACCTCCTGCTGCAGTGCGTCAGTATCTCTCCACTAACAGTGCAAAAAGCACCTTCCTGCGTAATTCTAGGTTGGTTGTCAAGGTAACCTCGTCCAAATCGCCTACTGAACAAAATCTTCCTGCTAGACAGAGTGATATATATGTGCTCCAGACACAAGTCCAATCCCTAATGGACGTTGTTTCGGAAACAAGAATAGTGGTTGAGAAATTTCGTCAAGATATGAATGGTTTTGAAACCAGACTATCAGACATTCGCTTTGTTGTTCAAGAGCAATGGCGGAAAAAAGGTGGAGATCGTGCTGCTCCATCAGATTCTACAGCCTGAAACATTAGCACTCAGGTCAAATGATCCGTGCTTCTATACATCTGATGGTGCTTTTATCTGGAAGGACTGTAAACTTTATGCCAACAGGCCTTTTGTTGTATGGTTGGAATTTATTTTGTTGTGATACAACATTTATGATGCTGCCTCAGGCTGCAATAATTACGACACTATTTTTGTATAGTGTAGGTTTATCTTAGTAATGTATTCGGCCGAAAGCTTCGTAGGAGCCCAACATGCCAACATTCGTCGGGCCCATTCCAATTGGGCTAAAAACGATTACAGGCCGAAATTTTCATGTAGCCCACTAAAAATATCTGGGCCTAAATCAACATAAGCTTTCATATTTTTCTGGTAGGCATGTGCCCATAGTGGGCCTTTAACAGGCCTAAACATAATTTGGGCCCTTAGTAAAAATAGGCCATTTACAGGTGTAAATATCTCGAGCCCATAAAATACATGGGCCTTTAATAGACCAAAAGTGAGATTGGGCCCTGATTGTGCCAAATAACCCATTGGACTTTAACAGGCCAAAATTCGGACGGGCCGTAAATGCACCGACCTAATACACGGGCCTTTAACAGGCCGGAACTTCGGTCGGGCTAGATTATCGTCATTTTTATATGGGCCGTTAATGGGCCCGATATGACGTTGGGCCACATATGTCCCATGGTTTACGTCCGGCGTTAACAGGCCGAAAATGATAACAGGCCAAAAGTGGCCCAAAGCTATAGTGGGCCTCTAACAGGCCGAATGTTAGACATGGCCGAATATGACCCAAATCCTTCACGGTCATTTATGGGCCGAAAGTTCTGATGGCCTGTAAATGGGCCCAAATGAAGCCGGGCCTTTAACAGGCCGGAAATACACCGGGCCGTAATTCGGCCCAATTACTTAGCGGACTGTTAACGGGCCAGAAGTGACCATGGGCCGCGTTGATGACAAGTTTAGGACAAGCCGTTGACGGGCTGATTTAGGGTTTTAGCTGGGTCGGCCCATTATGGTCGGCAGAATCTAGTGGGCCTTTAGCTGGGCCGGCCCATTGTGGTCCGCAAAATCTTGTGGGCCTTTAGCTGGGCCGGCCCATTATGGTCTACAAAATCATGTGGGCCTTTAGCTGGGCCGGCCCATTATGGTCCGCTAAATTTTGTGGGTCTTTAGCTGGGCCAGCCCATTATGCTCTGCTAAATCTTATGGGCCTTCGGTTGGGCCGGCCCATTTAATCTTTGTGGGCCACTTTTGGGCCGATCCACGTGTCAACATATCATAGGCCCATCTCGACCATTGGATGAGTGACACCTGTGCCAACGCAGAGCTGACGCGTGGATCCGTCAGCCAATGAGAATTTTACACGTGGAAAATCGGCATTGGTCGTGGCTCTTAACGGGTTATCGGATCCAAAATCCGAACCGATAGCTCAACAACGTTCCGTTACGGTGGATGCCATGTGTCGGTCACCCTTGACGAAAGCACTTCTGCGACGCGCGATTTATCATCATGGAAATGGACACTTTCGTGATGATAATTTTGCCAATGTCATGGAACACTTCTATGACAGCACAGGTATGACTATCTTGATTCTATCATAAATTTGTCATGGTTGTACATGCATGACAGAAAACGCGATCTACTGTGACAAACACGTATCATCACGGAAGTGTATTTTTTTGTAGTGCATACTGATGTATGCAATCCGATGAGTGTTGAGGCTCGCGGCGGGTATCGTTATTTTCTGATCTTCACACATGATTTGAGCAGATATGGGTATATCTACTTGATGAAATATAAGTCCGAAACATTTGAAAAGTTCAAAGAATTTCATAGTGAAGTGGAAAATCATCGTAACAAGAAAATAAAGTTTCTGCGATTTGATAGTGGAGGAGAATATTTGAGTTGTGAGTTTGGTATTCATTTGAAACAGTGCGGAATAGTTTCACAACTCACGCCACTCGAAACACCACAGCAAAATGGTGTGTCCGAACGTCATAACCGTACTTTATTAGATATGGTGCGATCTATGATGTCTCTTACTGATTTATCACTATCATTTTGGGGTTATGCATTAGAGACAGGTGCATTCACGTTAAATAGGGCACCATCTAAATCCGTTGAGACAACACCATGTGAACTATGGTTTAGCAAGAAACCTAAGCTGTCGTTTCTTAAAGTTTGGGGCTGCGATGCTTATGTGAAAAAGTTTCAACCTGATAAGCTCGAACCCAAATCGGAGAAATGTGTCTTTATAGAATACCCAAAGGAAACTGTTGGGTACACCTTCTATCACATATCCAAAGGCAAGATCTTTGTTGCTAAAAGTGGATCCTTTCTAGAGAAGGAGTTTCTCTCGAAAGAAGTGAGTGGGAGGAATGTAGAACTTGATGAGGTAATTGTACCTTCTCCCGAATTGGAAAGTAGTTCATCACAGAAATCAGTTCTAGTGATCTCTACACCAATTAGTGAGGAATCTAATGATGATGATCATGAAACTTCAGATCAAGTTACTACCTAACCGCGTAGGACAACCAGAGTATGGTCCGCACCAGAGCGGTACGGTAATCCTTTCTGGAAGTCATGTTACTAGACCATGACGAACCTACGAACTATGAGGAAGCGATGATGAGCCCAGATTCCACGAAATGGATTGAGGCCATGAAATCTGAGATGGGATCCATGTATGAGAACAAAGTATGGACATTGATTGACTTGCCCGATGATCGGTGATTCATTAAGAATAAATGGATCTTCAAGAGGAAGACGGACACTGATAGTAGTGTTACTATCTACAAAGCTCGAATTGTTGCAAAATATTTTTGACAAGTTCAAGGTGATGACTACGACGAGATCTTCTCACTCGTATCAATGCTTAAAAGTCTGTCAGAATCATGTTAGTAGTTGCCGCATTTTATGAAATCTGGCAAATGGATGTCAAAATTGTTTTCCTTAATGGATTTCTTAAAGAAGAGTTGTATATGATGCAACCAGAAGGTTTTGTCGATCCTAAAGGTGCTAACAAAGTGAGCAAGCTCCAGTGATCCATCTATGGACTGGTGCAAGCATCCCGGAGTTGGAATATATGCTTTGATAAAGTGATCAAAGCATATGGTTTTATACAGACTTGCGGTGAAGCCTGTATTTACAAGAAAGTGAGTGGGAGCACTACAGCATTTCTGATAGGTATATGTGAATGACATATTGTTGATCAGAAATAATGTAGAATTTTCTGGAAAGCATAAAGGAGTGTTTGAAAAGAGTTTTTCGAAGAAAGACCTCGATGAAGCTGCTTACACATTGAGCATCAAGATCTATAGAGATAGATCAAGATGCTTGATAAGTTTTTTCAGTGAGTACATACCTTGACAAGATTTTGAAGTAGTTCAAAATGGAACAATCAAAGAAGGAGTTCTTGCCTGTGTTGCAAGCTGTGAAGTTGAGTAAAGACTCAAAACCCGACCACGGCAGAAAATAGAAAGAGAATGAAAAGTCATTCCCTATGCCTCAGTCATAGGTTCTATAAAGTATGCTATGCTATTTACCAGTCCTACTGTATACCTTAGCATCTTTCTGGCAAGGGAGTACAATAGTGATCTAGGAGTAGATCACTGGACAACGGTCAAAATTATCCTTAGAGGACTAAGGAAATATTTCTCGGTTATGGAGGTGATAAAATAGTTCGTCGTAAAGAGTTACGTCGATGCAAGCTTTTTACATAGATCTAGATGACTCTAAGTCTCGATCTGGATACATATTGAAAGTGGGAGCAATTAGCTAGAGTAGCTCCGTGCAGAGCATTATAGACATAGAAATTTACGAAGTACATACGGATCTGAATGTTGCAGACTCGTAGGCTAAACTTCTCTCACAAGAAAAACATGATCACTCTTTGGGTGTTAATCACATAGCGATGTGAACTAGATTATTGACTCTAGTAAACCCTTTGGGTATTAGTCACATGGAGATGTGAACTAATCACATAAATATGTGAACTAGATTATTGACTCTAGTGCAAGTGGGAGATTGAAGGAAATATGCCCTAGAGGCAATAATAAAGTTATTATTTATTTCCTTATTTCATGATAAATGTTTATTATTCATGCTAGAATTGTATTAACCGGAAACATAATACATGTGTGAATACATAGACAAATAGAGCGTCACTATTATGCCTCTACTTGACTAGCTCGTTGGTCAAAGATGGTTATGTTTCCTAACCATAGACATGAGTTGTCATTTGATAAACGGGATCACATCATTAGGAGAATGATGTGATTGAATTGACCCATTCCGTTAGCTTAGCACTTGATCATTTTAGTTTACTGCTATTGCTTTCTTCATGACTTATACATGTTCCTATGACTATGAGATTATGCAACTCCTGATTATCGGAGGAACACTTTGTGTGCTACCAAACGTCACAACGTAACTGGGTGATTATAAAGGTGCTCTACAGGTGTCTCTGATGGTACTTGTTGAGTTGGCATAGATCGAGATTAGGATTTGTCACTCTGATTGTCGAAGAGGTATCTCTAGGCCCTCTCGATAATGCATATCACTATAAGCCTTGCAAGCAAAGCAACTAATGAGTTAGTTGTGAGATGATCGAGTAAAGAGACTTGTCGGTAACGAGATTGAGCTAAGTATTGAGATACCGATGATCCAATCTCGGGCAAGTAACATACCGATGACAAAGGGAACAACGTATGTTGTTATGCGGTTTGACCGATAAAGATCTTCGTAGAATATGTAGGAGCCAATATGAACATCCAGGTTCTGCTATTGGTTATTGACCGGAGACGTGTCTCGGTCATGTCTACAGAGATCTCGAACCCGTAGGGTCCGCACGCTTAATGTTCGGTGACGATCGGTATTATGAGTTTATGTGATTTGATGTATCGAAGGTAGTTCAGAATCCCGGATGAGATCGGGGACATGACGAGGAGTCTCGAAATGGTCGAGAGGTAAAGATCGATATATTGGACGACTATATTCGTACATTAGAAAGGTTCCGAGTGATTCGGATATTTTTTGGAGTACCGGGGAGTTACGGGAATACGGGGGAAGAAGTATTGGGCCTCAAGGGCCAAGTGGTGGAAGAGAGGAGGCAGGACAAGGCAGGGCGCGCGGCCCCCCTAGCCCAAACCGAATTGGACTAGGGGGCCGGCTCCCCTTTCCTCCTTTCCTCCCTATCCTTCCTTCTCCCTCTCCTCCTGGCACGCCCTACAAGGGCCGGCCGGCCTCCTCCCTTGCTCCTTTATATATGGGGGCAGGGGGCACTCTAGGACACACAAGTTGATTGTTCCAAGCCGTGTGTCGTGCCCCCCTCCACCATACTCCACCTCGATCATATCGTAGTGGTGCTTAGGCGAAACCCGGCGTCGGTAGCAACATCATCACCGTCATCACGCCGTCTTGCTGACGGAAGTCTCTCGTGAAGCTCTGCTGGATCGGAGATCGTGGGACGTCATCGAGCTGAACGTGTGCTGAACTCGGAGGTGCCGTACGTTCGGTACTTGGATCGGTCGGATCGTGAAGACATACGACTACATCAACTGTGTTCTCATAATGCTTCCGCTTACGGTCTACGAGGGTACGTGGACAACACTCTTCCCTCTCGTTGCTATCATCACCATGATCTTGCGTGTGCGTAGGAAAATTTTGAAATTACTACGTTCCCCAACACTTATATTCCTGGAGATCCGTAACTCCGATTGGGCTGAAATTTTAACACAATTTCTATCCGGATATTGGCTTTCTTGCGGCGAAAGAAGGGCACCAACCGCCTTACGGGTGGCCACGAGGGCCCAGGGCGCGCCTGACCCCGTGGGGCGCGCCCCCTGCCTCATGGCCCCCTCAGGCATCGTCTCACATTGATTCTTCTTCCCAAAAATCACATATATTCCAAAAAAAATCTTCGTCGGTTTTTATCCCATTTGGACTCTGTTTGATGTGGATTTTCTGTGAAACAAAAAACATGCAACAAACAGGAATTGACACTAGGCACTGGATGAATATGTTAGTCCCCAAAAATAGTATAAAAAGTTGCCAAAAGTATGTGAAAGTTGTATAATATTGACATGGAACAATCAAAAATTATAGATACGACAGAGATGTATCAATTACTGTTGGGATGACCACACCTTTATAAAGAAGGAGTAGATGGTGTTATTAGACGTTATGTACCTGAGCGTGAACAGGAACAGATCCTGTGCAAGTGTCACTCCGAGGCTTATGGAGGACACCACGCTGGAGATAGAACTGCACATAAGGTATTGCAATCCGGTCTTTATTGGCTGTCGGATTTCGGGTTCCGGCAGACCCTTGAGGTTCGAACACTGGGGTGCGCACAGAGATTTCACCTCCTACCTACCTGCACCCCTCCGCCTGGCTAAGATCTAAGTTATGGAAAGAACAACATGAGAGACACAGGGTTTATACTGGTTCGGGCCACCATTGTGGTGTAATACCCTACTCCAGTGTGTGGCATGGTGGATTGCCTCTTGGGCTGATGATGATGAACAATACAAGGAAGAACAGCCTCGCGAGGGTCTGTTCTTGGCTGGGGCAATGAACTACTGGGAGGAGTTCAGTCACCCTTCTCTCTCTCTCTCTCTCTCCCCGATTGTTGATGCCTTTCCTTCTCTCCCCCTTCGCCGATCCTCATTCACTGATCCTCCTCCCTTGATCCTCATTCCGTTTTCTCCTATGGGGGGTTGGTCCTATTTATAGAGGCCCTGGTCCACTTCCCAAATATTGAGCGGGAAGGGAGCCAACATTGGCGGGCTAATTGAAGGGGGACAGCTAGTACCAGCTATCCTGACAAAAGTAGTCTTCGCCTGCACAAAGCTCTGGTGGTGACGCCGTCTTGGGCTCCACGATGACCTCCATCTTACAGTCCTCCTGGTCTTGGTCTTGTTGCACCGAAATGGCAACCTTTGCCTGATGCCTCGGTACTCCGCGGCTGCGCTTGCTCCCTTTGTGTTGGGGAACGTAGTAATTTCAAAATTTTCCTACGCACATGCAAGATTATGGTGATGCATAGCAACGAGGGGGAGAGTATGATCTACGTACCCTTGTAGATCGCAACGGAAGCGTTGACACAATGTAGAGGAAGTAGTCGTACGTCTTCTTCTTGATCCGACCGATCCAAGCACCGTTACTCTGGCACCTCCGAGTTCTTAGCACACGTACAGCTCGATGACGATCCCCGGGCTCCGATCCAGCAAAGCTTCGGGGAGGAGTTCCGTCAGCACGACGGCGTGGTGACGATCTTGATGTTCCACCGACGCAGGGCTTCGCCTAAGCACTACAACGATATGATCGAGGTGGAATATGGTGGCAGGGGGCACCGCACACGGCTCTGGAACGATCACGGGGATCAATTGTGTGTCTAGAGGTGCCCCCCTGCCTCAGTATATAAAGGAGCCAGGGGAGGCCGGCCGGCCCTTGCTAGGCGCGCCAGGAGGAGTCCTCCTCCTAGTAGGAGTAGGACTCCTACTAGGAGGGGGAAAGAGTTGGAGGGGGAGAGGGAAAAAGGGGGGGCGCCGCCCCCCTCCCCTAGTACAATTCGGACCATGGAGGAGGTGGCGCGCGGCCCACCTCTGGCAGCCCCTCTCTCTCTCCACTAAGGCCCAAATGGCCCATTACTTCTCCCGGGTGGTTCCGGTAACCCTCCGTCTCTCTGGTTTTCTCCGAAATCACCCGGAACACTTCCGGTGTCCGAATATAGCCGTCCAATATATCAATCTTTATGTCTCGACCATTTCGAGACTCCTCGTCATGTCCGTGATCACATCCGGGACTCCAAACTAACTTCGGTACATCAAAATGCATAAACTCATAATAACTGTCATCGAAACGTTAAGCGTGCGGACCCTACGGTTCGAGAACAATGTAGACATGACCGAGACACGTCTCCGGTCAATAACCAATAGCGGGACCTGGATGCCCATATTGGCTCCTACATATTCTACGAAGATCTTTATCGGTCAGACCGCATAACAACATACGTTGTTCCCTTTGTCATCGGTATGTTACTTGCCCGAGATTCGATCGTCGGTATCCAATACCTAGTTCAATCTCGTTACCGGCAAGTCTCTTTACTCGTTCCGTAATAAATCATATCACAACTAACATATTAGTTGCAATGCTTGCAAGGCTTATGTGATGTGTATTACCGAGAGGGCCCAGAGATACCTCTCCGACAATCGGAGTGACAAATCCTAATCTCGAAATACGCCAACCCAACATCTACCTTTGGAGACACCTGTAGTACTCCTTTATAATCACCCAGTTATGTTGTGACGTTTGGTAGCACCCAAAGTGTTCCTCCGGCAAACGGGAGTTGCATAATCTCATAGTCATAGGAACATGTATAAGTCATGAAGAAAGCAATAGCAACATACTAAATGATCGGGTGCTAAGCTAATGGAATGGGTCATGTCAATCAGATCATTCAACTAATGATGTGATCCCGTTAATCAAATAACAACTCTTTGTTCATGGTTAGGAAACATAACCATCTTTGATCAACGAGCTAGTCAAGTAGAGGCATACTAGTGACACTCTGTTTGTCTATGTATTCACACATGTATTATGTTTCCGGTTAATACAATTCTAGCATGAATAATAAACATTTATCAAGATATAAGGAAATAAATAATAACTTTATTATTGCCTCTAGGGCATATTTCCTTCAGTCTCCCACTTGCACTAGAGTCAATAATCTAGATTACACAGTAATGATTCTTACACCCATGGAGTCTTGGTGCTGATCATGTTTTGCTCGTGGAAGAGGCTTAGTCAACGGGTCTGCAACATTCAGATCCGTATGTATCTTGCAAATCTCTATGTCTCCCACCTGGACTAGATCCCGGATGGAATTGAAGCGTCTCTTGATGTGCTTGGTTCTCTTGTGAAATCTGGATTCCTTTGCCAAGGCAATTGCACCAGTATTGTCACAAAAGATTTTCATTGGACCCGATGCACTAGGTATGACACCTAGATCGGATATGAACTCCTTCATCCAGACTCCTTCATTTGCTGCTTCCGAAGCAGCTGTGTACTCCGCTTCACATGTAGATCCCGCTACGACGCTTTGTTTCGAACTGCACCAACTGCAGCTCCACCGTTTAATGTAAACACGTATCCGATTTGCGATTTAGAATCGTCCGGATCAGTGTCAAAGCTTGCATCAACGTAACCTTTTACGATGAGCTCTTTGTCACCTCCATATATGAGAAACATATCCTTAGTCCTTTTCAGGTATTTCAGGATGTTCTTGACCGCTGTCCAGTGATCCACTCCTGGATTACTTTGGTACCTCCCTGCCAGACTTATAGAAAGGCACACATCAGGTCTGGTACACAACATTGCATACATGATAGAGCCTATGGCTGAAGCATAGGGAACATCTTTCATTTTCTCTCTATCTTCTGCAGTGGTCGGGCTTTGAGTCTTACTCAATCTCACACCTTGTAACACGGGCAAGAACCCTTTCTTTGCTTGATCCATTTTGAAATTTTTCAAAACTTTGTCAAGGTATGTGCTTTGTGAAAGTCCAATTAAGCGTCTCGATCTATCTCTATAGATCTTAATGCCCAATATGTAAGCAGCTTCACCGAGGTCTTTCATTGAAAAACTCCTATTCAAGTATCCCTTTATGCTATCCAAAAATTCTATATTATTTCCAATCAGTAATATGTCATCCACATATAATATCAGAAATGCTACAGAGCTCCCACTCACTTTCTTGTAAATACAGGCTTCTCCAAAAGTCTGTATAAAACCAAATGCTTTGATCACACTATCAAAGCGTTTATTCCAACTCCGAGAGGCTTGCACCAGTCCATAAATGGATCGCTGGAGTTTGCACACTTTGTTAGCTCCCTTTGGATCGACAAAACCTTCTAGTTGCATCATATACAACTCTTCTTCCAGAAATCCATTCAGGAATGCAGTTTTGACATCCATTTGCCAAATTTCATAATCATAAAATGCGGCAATTGCTAACATGATTCGGACAGACTTAAGCGTCACTACGGGTGAGAAGGTCTCATCGTAGTCAATCCCTTGAACTTGTCGAAAACCTTTTGCGACAAGTCGAGCTTTATAGACAGTAACATTACCATTAGCGTCAGTCTTCTTCTTGAAGATCCATTTATTCTCAATTGCTTGCCGATCATCGGGCAAGTCAACCAAAGTCCATACTTTGTTCTCATACATGGATCCCATCTCAGATTTCCTGGCTTCAAGCCATTTTGCGGAATCTGGGCTCACCATCGCTTCTTCATAGTTCGTAGGTTCACCATGATCTAGTAGCATGACTTCCAGAATAGGATTACCGTACCACTCTGGTGCGGATCTCACTCTGGTTGATCTACGAGGTTCAGTAGTATCTTGATCTAAAGTTTCATGATCATCATCATTAGCTTCCTCACTTATTGGTGTAGGTGTCGCAGAAACAGTTTTCTGTGATGTACTACTTTCCAATAAGGGAGTAGGTACAGTTACCTCGTCAAGTTCTACTTTCCTCCCACTCACTTCTTTCGAGAGAAACTCCTTCTCCAGAAAGTTTCCGAATTTAGCAACAAAAGTCTTGCCTTCGGATCTGTGATAGAAGGTGTATCCAATAGTTTCCTTTGGATATCCTATGAAGACACATTTCTTCGATTTGGGTTCGAGCTTATCAGGTTGAAGCTTTTTCACATAAGCATCGCAGCCCCAAACTTTCAGAAACGACAACTTTGGTTTCTTGCCAAACCATAGTTCATAAGGCGTCGTCTCAACGGATTTTGATGGTGCCCTATTTAACGTGAATGCGGCCGTCTCTAGAGCGTATCCCCAAAACAATAGCGGTAAATCAGTAAGAGACATCATAGATCGCACCATATCTAGTAAAGTACGATTACGACGTTCGGACACACCATTTCGCTGTGGTGTTCCGGGTGGCGTGAGTTGCGAAACTATTCCACAATTTTTCAAATGTACACCAAACTCGTAACTCAAATATTCTCCTCCACAATCTGATCGTAGAAACTTTATTTTCTTGTTACGATGATTTTCCACTTCACTCTGAAATTCTTTGAACTTTTCAAATGTTTCAGACTTATGTTTCATTAAGTAGATATACCCATATCTTCTTAAATCATCTGTGAAGGTGAGAAAATAACGATATCCGCCTTGAGCCTCAATATTCATCGGACCGCATACATCTGTATGTATGATTTCCAACAAATCTGTTGCTCTCTCCATAGTACCGGAGAACGGTGTTTTAGTCATCTTGTCCATGAGGCACGGTTCGGAAGTACCAAGCGATTCATAATCAAGTGGTTCCAAAAGCCCATCAGTATGGAGTTTCTTCATGCGCTTTATACCGATATGACCTAAACGGCAGTGCCACAAAGAAGTTGCACCATCATTATCAACTCTGCATCTTTTGGCTTCAACATTATGAATATGTGTATCACTACTCTCGAGATTCAATAAGAATAGACCACTCTTCAAGGGTGCGTGACCATAAAAGATATTACTCATATAAATAGAACAACCATTATTCTCTGATTTAAATGAATAACCGTCTCGCATTAAACAAGATCTAGATATAATGTTCATGCTCAACGCTGGCACCAAATAACAATTATTTAGGTCTAATACTAATCCCGAAGGTAGATGTAGAGGTAGCGTGCCGACCGCGATCACATCGACTTTGGAACCGTTTCCCACGCGCATCGTCACCTCGTCCTTAGCCAATCTTCGCTTAATCCGTAGTCCCTGTTTCGAGTTGCAAATATTAGCAACAGAACCAGTATCAAATACCCAGGTGCTACTGCGAGCATTAGTAAGGTACACATCAATAACATGTATATCACATATACCTTTGTTCACCTTGCCATCCTTCTTATCCGCCAAATACTTGGGGCAGTTCCTCTTCTAGTGACCAGTCTGCTTGCAGTATAAGCACTCAGTTTCAGGCTTAGGTCCAGACTTGGGTTTCTTCTCTTGATCAGCAACTTGCTTGTCGTTCTTCTTGAAGTTCCCCTTCTTCTTCCCTTTGCCCTTTTTCTTGAAACTAGTGGTCTTGTTGACCATCAACACTTGACGCTCCTTCTTGATTTCTACCTCCGCAGCTTTCAGCATTGCGAAGAGCTCGGGAATTGTCTTGTTCATCCCTTGCATACTATAGTTCATCATGAAGCTCTTGTAGCTTGGTGGCAGTGATTGGAGAATTCTGTCAATGACGCAATCATCTGGAAGATTAACTCCCAATTGAATCAAGTGATTATTATACCCAGACATTTTGAGTATATGCTCACTGACAGAACTATTCTCTTCCATCTTGCAGCTATAGAACTTACTGGAGACTTCATATCTCTCAATCCGGGCATTTTCTTGAAATATTAACTCCAACTCCTGGAACATCTCATATGCTCCATGACGTTCAAAACGTCGTTGAAGTCCCGATTCTAAGCCGTAAAGCATGGCACACTGAACTATCGAGTAGTCATCAGCTTTGCTCTGCCAGACGTTCATAACATCTGGTGTTGCTCCAGCAGCAGGCCTGGCACCCAGCGGTGCTTCCAGGATGTAATTCTTTTGTGCAGCAATGAGGATAATCCTCAAGTTACGGACCCAGTCCGTGTAATTGCTACCATCATCTTTCAACTTTGCTTTCTCAAGGAATGCATTAAAATTCAACGGAACAACAACACGAGCCATCTATCTACAATCAACATAAACAAGCAAGATACTATCAGGTATTAAGTTCATGATAAATTTAAGTTCAATTAATCATATTACTTAAGAACTTCCACTTAGATAGACATCCCTCTAATCCTCTAAGTGATTACATGATCCAAATCAACTAAACCATGTCCGATCATCACGTGAGATGGAGTAGTTTCATCGGTGAACATCATTATGTTGATCATCTACTATATGACTCACGCTCGACCTTTCGGTCTCCGTGTTCCGAGGCCATATCTGTATATGCTTGGCTCATCAAGTATAACCTGAGTATTCCGCGTGTGCAACTGTTTTGCTCCCGTTGTATTTGAACGTAGAGCCTATCACACCCGATCATCACGTGGTGTCTCAGCACGAAGAACTTTCACAATGGTGCATACTCAGGGAGAACACTTCTTGATAATTTAGTGAGAGATCATCTTATAATGCTACCGTCAATCAAAGCAAGATAAGATGCATAAAAAGATAAACATCACATGCAATCAATATAAGTGATATGATATGGCCATCATCATCTTGTGCTTGTGATCTCCATCTCCGAAGCACCGTCATGATCACCATCGTCACCGGCGCGACACCTTGATCTCCATCGTAGCATCGTTGTCGTCTCGCCAATATTATGCTTCCACGACTATCGCTACCGTTTAGTGATAAAGTAAAGCATTACATCGCGATTGCATTGCATACAATAAAGCGACAACCATATGGCTCCTGCCAGTTGCCGATAACTCAGTTACAAAACATGATCATCTCATACAATAAAACTTAGCATCATGTCTTGACCATATCACATCACAACATGCCCTGCAAAAACAAGTTAGACGTCCTCTACTTTGTTGTTGCAAGTTTTACGTGGCTGCTACGGGCTTAAGCAAGAACCAATCTCACCTACGCATCAAAACCACAATGATAGTTTGTCAATTTGACTCCGTTTTAACCTTCGCAAGGACCGGGCGTAGCCACACTTGGTTCAACTAAAGTTGGAGAGACAGTCGCCCGCAAGCCACCTATGTGCAAAGCACGTCGGGAGAACCGGTCTCGCGTAAGCGTACGCGTAATGTCGGTCCGGGTCGTCTCGTCCAACAATACCGCCGAACCAAAGTATGACATGCTGGTAGGCAGTATGACTTATATCGCCCACAACTCACTTGTGTTCTACTCGTGCATATTACATCAAACCATAAAACCTAGGCTCGGATGCCACTGTTGGGGAACATAGTAATTTCAAAATTTTCCTACGCACACGCAAGATCATGGTGATGCATAGCAACGAGGGGGAGAGTATGATCTACGTACCCTTGTAGATCACAACGGAAGCATTGACACAACATAGAGGAAGTAGTCGTACGTCTTCTTCTTGATCCGACCGATCCAAGCACCGTTACTCCGGCACCTCCGAGTTCTTAGCACACGTACAGCTCGATGACGATCCCCGGGCTCCGATCCAACAAAGCTTCGGGGAGAAGTTCCGTCAGCACGACGGCGTGGTGACGATCTTGATGTTCTACCGACGTAGGGCTTCGCCTAAGCACTACAACGATATGATTGAGGTGGAATATGGTGGCAGGGGGCACCGCACACGGCTATGGAATGATCACGGGGATCAATTGTGTGTCTAGAGGTGCCCCCCTGCCTCAGTATATAAAGGAGCCAGGGGGAGACCGGCCGGCCCTTGCTAGGCGCGCCAGGAGGAGTCCTCCTCCTAGTAGGAGTAGGACTCCTACTAGGAGGGGGAAAGAGTTGGAGGGGGAGAGGGAAAAAGGGGGGGCGCCGCCCCCCTCCCCTAGTCCAATTCGGACCAGGGAGGAGGTGGCGCGTGGCCCACCTCTGGCAGCCTCTCTCTCTCTCCACTAAGGCCCATATGGCCCATTACTTCTCCCGGGGGGGTTCCGGTAACCCTCCGGCTCTCTGGTTTTCTCCGAAATCACCCGGAACACTTCCGGTGTCCGAATATAGCCGTCCAATATATCAATCTTTATGTCTCGACCGTTTCGAGACTCCTCGTCATGTCCGTGATCACATCCGGGACTCCGAACTAACTTCGGTACATCAAAATGCATAAACTCATAATAACTGTCATCGAAATGTTAAGCGTGCGGACCCTACGGTTCGAGAACAATGTAGACATGACCGAGACACGTCTCCGGTCAATAACCAATAGCGGGACATGGATGCCCATATTGGCTCCTACATATTCTACGAAGATCTTTATCGGTCAGACCGCATAACAACATACGTTGTTCCCTTTGTCATCGGTATGTTACTTGCCCGAGATTCGATCGTCGGTATCCAATACCTAGTTCAATCTCGTTACCGGCAAGTCTCTTTACTCGTTCCGTAATACATCATCTCACAACTAACATATTAGTTGCAATGCTTGCAAGGCTTATGTGATGTGTATTACCGAGAGGGCCCAGAGATACCTCTCCGACAATCGGAGTGACAAATCCTAATCTCGAAATACGCCAACCCAACATCTACCTTTGGAGACACCTGTAGTACTCCTTTATAATCACCCAGTTACGTTGTGACGTTTGGTAGCTCCCAAAGTGTTCCTCCGGCAAACGAGAGTTGCATAATCTCATAGTCATAGGAACATGTATAAGTCATGAAGAAAGCAATAGCAACATACTAAACGACCGGGTGCTAAGCTAATGGAATGGGTCATGTCAATCAGATCATTCAACTAATGATGTGATCCCGTTAATCAAATAACAACTCTTTGTTCATGGTTAGGAAACATAACCATCTTTGATCAACGAGCTAGTCAAGTAGAGGCATACTAGTGACACTCTGTTTGTCTATGTATTCACACATGTATTATGTTTCCGGTTAATACAATTCTAGCATGAATAATAAACATTTATCATGATATAAGGAAATAAATAATAACTTTATTATTGCCTCTAGGGCATATTTCCTTCACTTTGCACCAAAGAGGAAAGGAGGACATTGTGTGGGCTGGCGCCCGCCTGGCGCCCTTGGTCGTCACGGCTTGCGTCACGGGCACCTCATGAGGTACCCCGCCTTGATCTCTCCGCCTCCTCGCGGGCCAGCCTGGTGAGGCCGTGCCTGAGGAAGCTCCGCGTCGTCCGCCCCGCGAGGGTCTTGGGTCTGCGTTGGTGAAGATGGGCCATGCTGGGCCCCCCTTTGAGCCACGACGCAGGCCGCAGGCAGGCAAGTCTGGGGACCCCCGTTCCCAGAATGCCGACAGTAGCCCCCGGGCCCAAGGCACGCCCGGGCTTGGCCGTGCAGGGAGGCGAAAGGGCAAGAGCGAAGCGCTGCGGGCCCTAACATCCTGCGGTCTTGGACGCCGCGTGGCGGTTGATTGGACGTGGGCGCCTCCACTTCCCCATGGCGCCTTGGCAACTGAACGGGTTGGACAAGTCCCAGCATGCAAAGCGGGTCATAATTACGTGCGATCGTGGGGGCTGTCGGTTGGCCCTCGCCAGCTATAAGTACTGATCGGCGCGCGCCCTTCCAGTTCATCCCCCCTTGCTTCTCCTTCTTCTTCATGGCCCCGTCGAGGAGGTTCTCGGCCGCAGAGAAGGGGAAGGCTCGCCAGGTTGAGCCTGCCTCTCCCCCGACCAAGCGCGGCCGAGGGCGCCCTCGCAAACATCCTGTGGCCACCGCACCAGCTTCCCGCGGCCGTGGAGGCGATTTTCAGCACGGCGACGGGCGGATTGCTGCGGCCAGGGGGCGCGCTCCGGTCGCGCGTCCCCCTAGGCCGCACTTTCGCGCTGTAGAGGTGCTGCCGGAGTTCGTCGTGTGGTCGGCGGAGCCGACTAGCACCCGGCTTCCGCTTCCTCGCTTCCTCCTTGGCGAGCTCCCGGCCGGCGCCCCGGGCGGCCTCTGGCTTCAGGCCGACGGCTGCTGCAGCCGGGCCTCGTGGGTTTCACTGGAGGTCTCCGCAGCCAGGAGCCTGGCCCTGGCCCGCGGTTGGCAGCCGTTTGCCCGCGCGCGTGGCCTGAGCCGTCGTTGCACCCTGCACTTCAAGTTTGACGGCGATGCCACCCTCTACGTGAGGGTGTTTGGGAAAGATGGTCGCCGCGCAGGGTGCTGCCCCGAGGACGACGACCGCGGCCGAGAACCCAGCTCCGGCGATGATGGAGAGGACAGCGCTCGCGTGACTGGCGGCGCTCGGGGTTCCCCAAGCTTCTCCGGTTCTTCTTCAGGCGGCGACTCTTCCAGCGGTGCCAGTGGTCAGCCTCCACGCCGTCGCATCTGCTTGGGAGGTGGTAGCGTGTCTGCCCGCCGTCGCGCCCCGGTGAAGTGCGAGAGGGAGTCTGCCTGAGCCCCAGAGGCAGCTTGAGTCTTCCCTGCAGGCCGGTGTGAGGTGAGCTGCGCCTGATCTGTTCTTTCTTTTCCTTTTTCCTGCGTAAAAAAGACAGTAGTGTGGAGCCCCGTGGGGGCGTGTTTGGGTTATTGCTGTTAATCATCGTTTTGCTTCCGTTATCGTGCCTTCCGGCTACGTGCCCGCGTGTGGATAGTTATCGCCCCAGCCGTGGGGGGGCGACCGACCCAGGCCCTGTGTTCGTGTTGCGATGCCCGTGGGGCACGGACTGGAGGGGTGCTCCTCTAATGGACCCAGGTCGTGAACCCTTTGAACGATTAGGACAAGAACACACGCGAGGGCGCTCGGCTGTCCCCCCTCCCCTCGTGAGGCCTTGCACAAGAGAAATCGAGGCAGGAGAGTGAAAAGTCGAAGAACCACAAGCCAAAGACGGCAACAACTTCAATAAATCTTCGAATGAGAAGGAACAAGCCAACTGCGGAAAGCAAATGAAAAGCCGCGTCCAGCACCTAATCTAGTCTTCGACGTCTTCTCACCAGCACGGAGCTAAGTGCTGCCACTGGGTGTGGGAGGGAGCCCCAGGGCCTGAGGCCGGCGCTCCTAAGACTTCGGGGCGTGTACAGCCCCAACTCATTATTACGTGAGAGTGTCATGGGCGGCGAGCTTCACAGGCGTTGGCCTTCTTCACAGGCTCCGGGCCTTTTCCAAAATGCGACAGCTTCACAGGCATTCGCCTTCTTCACAGGCTCTGGGCCTTTTCCAAAACGCGACAGCTTCACAGGCATTCGCCTTCTTCACAGGCTCTGGGCCTTTTCCAAAACGCGACAGCTTCACAGGCATTCGCCTTCTTCACAGGCTCTGGGCCTTTCCAAAACGCGACAACTTCACAGACATTCGCCTTCTTCACAGGCTCTGGGCCTTTTCCAAAACGCGACAGCTTCACAGGCTCTGGGCCTTTCCCAAAACGTGACAGCTTCACAGGCATTCGCCTTCTTCACAGGCTCTGGGCCTTTTCCAAAACGCGACAGCTTCACAGGCATTCGCCTTCTTCACAGGCTCTGGGCCTTTTTAGGGGTAGAACCTCCGGAGGTGCTGGATGTTCCATGCGTTCTGGACCGGCACCCCCTCCTGAGTCTCCAAGCGTGCGGAGCCGGGCCTGGAAACATGAACAACTTTGAACGGGCCCTCCCACATGGGAGAGAGCTTGTGAAGCCCCTCCCTGGAGAGAACCCGCCTGAGCACGAGGTCTCCTGCCTCGAGAGTTCTGGGGCGGATGTTGCGGCAGTGATATCGCCGCAGTGCTTGTTGGTACCTCGCCGCCCGCAGCGCGGCTTCTCGGTGACGTTCCTCCCCCAACACGAGGTCCACCCCCGCATGGCGTCCTGCTGCGCCTCGTCGAACGCCAGGACCCGCGCAGAGCGACGTCTGACCTCGTGAGGGAGGACCGCTTTGGCTCCGTAGACCAGGAAGAACAGGGTCTTTCCAGTCGGCTTGGTCGCGGTTGTGCGGATGGACCACAACACGGACTGAAGCTCGTCGTACCAACCTTTGCTGCAGGCCTCCAGCTTCTTCTTGAACGTCCTGGTCTTGAGGCCCCTCAGGACCTCTGCGTTGGCTCGCTCGGCCTGGCCGTTGCTTCGGGGGTGCGCCACCGAAGCGTAGCATATCTGCGTTCCAAGGTTAGCACAGTATGTTTTGAAGAGGTTACTGGTGAACTGCGAACTGTTGTCCGTGATGATGCGGTTCGGCACCCCGAACCAGTTCACGATGCCCTTGATGAACTTGACCGCGGAACCCGCAGGAATGGTGCGGACAGCCTCTACTTCAGCCCACTTGGTGAACTTGTCCACGGCGACGTAGAGGTAGCGGTAGCCCCCTGGCGCCCGAGGAAATGGGCCCAAGATGTCCAGCCCCCAGACTGCGAATGGCCACGAAAGGGGTATAGTCTGCAGGCCTCCTGCTGGCTGATGGATCTGCTTGGCGTGGAACTGGCAGTCCTCACAAGCTTTCACTAGTTCGACGACGTCATTGAGCGCGGTGGGCCAATAAAACCCACTGCGGAACGCCTTGCCGACGAGGGTCCGTGATGATGAATGATGTCCACAGTATCCGCCGTGTATATCTTCCAGCAATTCCTTCCCTTGCTCCTTGGAGATGCAGCGCAGGGATACATCGTTTGGTCGCTTCCGGTAGAGCTCTCCATCCTTGATGCAGTATGTCGTGGCCTGGCGTGCCACTCGTTCCGCTTCCTCCTCCTTCTCCGGCAGGATCCCTTGTGTTAAGTAACTCCGGAGCTCCGTGATCCAGCATCCCTCCTGAGGTTCCATTGTCAGGAGCAGGCGTGCTCCTGAGGCCGGGCCACAGGCCGGAGCTCCTGAGGCAGGTGGCTGGGGGAGCTTCTCCCGAGGCTGAGCCGTGTTTGACAATGACGGCAGGGCTGAGGGCTTGAAGAGCCGCTCCTCGAAGACGCCAGGCTCCTGAGGTAACCGCCTGGACGCCCGTTTGGCGATGTCGTCGGCCTCCTGATTGGTGCCACGGGGCCCATGCTGCAACTCCAACCCCCAGAACTGCTTCTCCATCCTGCGGACCTCCACAAGGTAGGCTTCCATGTGCTCATCTTTCGGCTCGTACACCTTGTTGGAGAAATTGACAAGGAGCTGCGAATCACCCTTGATGGTGAAACGTTTCACCCCCAGGGCAGCTGCGGCCTTAAAGCCCGCTATTAAACCTTCATACTCCGCTATGTTGTTGGAGACCTTTTCACCTTGCTGGAAACAGAGCTGCACAGCGTAGTAGAGCTTGTCCTGAGTGGGTGATATAAGCACCGCCCCAACCCCAGCGCCATGCCTGGAGAACGCCCCATCGAAGTACATGACCCAGCCTTCTGGCGCCTCGCTTCCCGGGGAGAGGGACCGATCCTCGTCGGCCTTGAGGCCTGGTGCCTCCGTCCATTCTGCCACAAAATCCGCCAATGCTGCTCCCTTGATGACTCTGGTCGTGCTGAATTCGAGCTGAAACGCTTGAAGTTCTATGTTCCACTCAGCGACCCTTCCAGCTGAGTTAGGGCTCCTGAGCACTCTCTCTAGGGGGTATGACGAGATGACCTTGATGGGGTGACCTTGAAAATAGTGCCGCAGCTTGCGCGAGGCCACCAGTAGTGCGAGGAGGAGTTTCTGAGGCATGGGGTACCGTGCCCTCGCATCCCGCAACACCGTGCTGACGAAGTACACCGGGTGCTCGATGAGGTTGGGTGCATCAGTGCTGGCGGCTCCCTTCAGAGACAATGGCGCCTCTTGAGGCGATGAGGCCTCCTGAGGCTGGCCATCTGGGGGAGGGGCCTCTTCCGCCTCCGGTGCACTCCTCTGCGGCGGCTGATCCTCCTCAGCCGCGGTGGCGGTTTCTGTGGGCCTTCCTCGTTCCTGTTTTGCCTTGTCCCGGGCTGCTATTGCGGTTTTGATTCGACGCTCCTCTCTAACCGCCACCAGGGCTGCGCTGGCGGAGTACGGAGTGGCGGCGAGGTAAAGCACCAGGGGCTCTTGAGGGCGCGGAGCCACCATGACCGGTGGGCTGGTCAGGTATCTCTTGAGATCATGGAACGCCTTGTCGGCCTCTTCAGTCCACTCAAAGGGCCCCTTTTTCTTCATTAGCTGGAAGAAGGGCAGTGCTCGTTCCCCCAACTTGGAGATGAAGCGCCCTAGCGCAGTCACGCGCCCAGTGAGCTTCTGCATTTCTCTGAGGGTCTTTGGCAGGCTCATGTCTTCCACCGCTTTGACCTTTTCCGGGTTAGCCTCGATGCCTCGGTGGGACACGAGGAAACCCAAGAGCTTGCCCGAGGGGACTCCGAACACACACTTCTCTGGGTTGAGCCGTAGATTCACTGCGTTGAGGCTCGCGAAGGTTTCCTCCAGGTCTTGTATCAGGGTCCTGGACTCCCGAGACTTTACCACAATGTCATCGACGTAAGCTTCAACATTCTTCCCGAGCTGCGGACCCAAGGTGATGTGCATCAGCCACTGAAAGGTCGCCCCTGAATTACGCAGCCCGAATGGCATGCATGTGTAGCAGTACACCCCACACGGGGTTAGGAAGGCTGTCTTTTCGATGTCTTCTACCACCATCTTGATCTGGTGATACCCAGAGAAGGCATCCAAGAAGCATAGAAGGTCGCATTCCGCGGTGGAATCGACGATCTGGTCGATGCGCGGGAGAAGGAATGGATCTTGCGGGCATGCTTTGTTGAGGTTGGTGAAGTCGACACACATGCGCTCCTTCCCTCCCTTCTTTGGCACAACGACAGGGTTGGCCAACCAATCCGGGTATTGGACCATGTGAATGACCCCAGCGGCTTCTAATTTGCGGGTCTCTTGGATGATGAAGGCCTGCTTTTCTGTGGACTGCCGCCTGGCCTTCTGCTTCACAGGGCGCAGGTTGGGGCACACGTTGAGGTGATGCTCGATTACTCTCCTAGGGATCCCTGCCAACTGGTCAGGCTCCCAAGCGAATACCTTCTTGTTTGCGCGCAGGAACCCAACCAAGGCCTCCTCCTGCTCGAGTTCGAGGTTGGCGCCTATGGTGAAAGTGGCGTTGGTGGACCCGTCCTCATCGACGGGTATCTGCTTGGTTTCTGCCTTGTCTTGGGTGAACAACTGTTTCTTCTTGGCGGGCGCAGCCCCCTTGGGCTCGGGGGTCTCCAAGTCGGCGGGCTGTGCCGACGGCGCCGTCTTGAAGGCGAGCTTGAGCACCCGCAGCGCGTCTCCGGTGTCCCCGTGCATGGTGAGGACACCGCTGCTCCCGGGCATCTTCATGAGGTTCTACGCCGGGTGCGTCGCGGCCATGAACTGGGCCAATGCTGGGTAGCCGAGGATGGCGTTGTAGGGGAGGCCGATGGGGGCGATGTCGAAGTCGACCAGCTCCGTGCGGAAGTTGTTGTAGGTGCCGAAGGTTACTAGGAGCCGGATCTGTCCCAAGGAGCTGGATGATCCGCCCCCAACGCCTGAGAAGGGTTGGCTGGGTTGCAGTCGTTCCAGGGGTATGCAGAGGATGTTGAAGGCCTCGACCGAGAGCATGCTGAGGCCCGCACCACCATCGATGAGAGTTCTGGTGACGGCCACCTGGCAGATGGTGGGGGTGCACAGCATGGGGAGCGCACCCGAGCAGGCTGAGTTGGAGGGGTGGTCCTCCGAGCTGAAGGTCAGGCCGGCCTTGGGCGCCGCCCGGTCTGGGAGAGCCCCCTGCCGCGTGGAAGCGGCGCTGACCCGGCGGATGAACGACTTGACATGGTGACCTGTAGGCAGCGCCTGCGAGCCGCCCAGGAGGGCCGTGATGACCGGGGGTGTTGGTGTAGCGCGATGGGCGGGGAAGAGGCTGCGGGGCTCTTCCCAAGAGGCCACGGAGGCTGCCGGCAGGTGGAGCAGCCATGTGCGCGGAGCGCCGGTGAGGGCCATGGGGAGCCAGTTGGCCATGACCCTATCGTCACCTCCAGTTTCGAGGAGGGCCTCCTCGCTCGCCAGCAAGAAGGCCAGCGGATCTATCGCGCCGCCGTAGCGCGGCGGTGTCGTTGGCTTGAACTTGTCCGGCCACCGTACCCGTTGCAGGGCTGGGGCCAGGGCTCGAAGCCCCCTGGCCCCCATGCTGGCGCCGGCGGCCGGAGCGGGCGACGTGCTACTCATCGCGAGGCAGGCCGTGGCGGTGGCAGAAGAGAAAACTCCGGTGCACCCCTACCTGGCGCGCCAAATGTCGGATTTTGGGTTCCGGCAGACCCTTGAGGTTCGAACACTGGGGTGCACGCGAAGATTTCACCTCCTACCTACCTGCACCCCTCCGCCTCGCTAAGATCTAAGCTATGGAAAGAACAACATGAGAGACACAGGGTTTATACTGGTTCGGGCCACCGTTGTGGTGTAATACCCTACTCCAGTGTGTGGCATGGTGGATTGCCTCTTGGGCTGATGATGATGAACAATACAAGGAAGAACAGCCTCGCGAGGGTCTGTTCTTGGCTGGGGCGATGAACTGCTGGGAGGAGTTCAGTCACCCTTCTCTCTCTCTCTCTCTCTCCGATTGTTGATGCCTTTCCTTCTCTCCCCCTTCACCGATCCTCATTCACTGATCCTCATTCCTTGATCCTCATTCTCTTTTCTCCTGTGGGGGGCTGGTCCTATTTATAGAGGCCCTGGTCCTCTTCCCAAATATCGAGCGGGAAGGAAGCCAACATTGGCGGGCTAATTTGAAGGGGGACAACTAGTACCAACTATCCTGACAAAAGTAGTCTTCGCCTACACAAAGCTCTGGTGGTGACGCCGTCTTGGGCTCCACGATGACCTCCATCTTGCAGTCCTCCTGGTCTTGGTCTTGTTGCACCGAAATGGCAACCTTTGCCTGATGCCTCGGTACTCCGCGGCTGCGCTTGCTCCCTTTGCACCAAAGAGGAAAGGAGGACACTGCGCGGGCTAGCGCTCGCCTGGCGCCCTTGGTCGTCATGGCTTGCATCACGGGCAGCTCGTGAGGTACCCCGCCTTGATCTCTCTGCCTCCTCGTGGGCCAGCCTGGTGAGGCCGTGCCTGAGGAAGCTCCGCGTCATCCGCCCCGCGAGGGTCTTGGGTCTGTGTTGGTGAAGATGGGCTGTGCTGGGCCCCCCTTTGAGCCACGCCGTAGGCCGCAGGCAGGCAAGTCTGGGGACCCCCGTTCCCAGAATGCCGATATTGGCCTACTCTTTTCAAAGATGCCCGTAAGTTTGTTTTGTCTTGTGATGAATGTCAAAGAATTAGTAATATTAGTAGACGTCAAGAAATTCCTATGAACTATTCACTTTTTATTGAACCATTTGATGGTTGGGGCTTTGATTATATGGGATCGTTTCCTTCCTCTAATGGGTATACACATATTGTAGTTGCTGTTGATTACGTTACTAAGTGGGTAGAAGCTATTCCAACTAGTAGTGCTGATCGTCACACCTCTATTAAGATGCTTAAAGAAGTTATTTTTCCGAGGTTTGGAGTCCCTAGATACTTAATGACTGATGGTGGTTCACATTTTATTCATGGTGCTTTTCGTAAAATGCTTGCTAAGTATGATGTTAATCATAGAACTGCATCTCCATACCACCCACAGTCTAGTTGTCAGGTAGAAGTGAGTAATAGAGAGATTAAACTAATTTTGCAAAATATTGTTAATAGATCTAGAAAGAATTGGTCCAAGAAACTTGATGATGCATTATGGGCCTATAGAACTGCATATAAAAATCCTATGGTATGTCTCCGTATAAAATGGTTTGTGGAAAAGCATGGCACTTAGCTCTCGCACTAGAACATAAGGCATATTGGGCCATTAAAGAGCTCAATTATGATTTCAAATTTGCCAGTGAGAAGAGACTATTTGATATTAGCTCACTTGATGAGTGGAGAACCCAGGCCTATGAGAATGCCAAACTATTTAAAGAAAAAGTTAAAAGATGGCATGACAAAAGGATACAAAATCATGAGTTTAATGTAGGTGATTATGTTTTGTTATACAACTCTCGTTTAAGATTTTTTGCAGGAAAACTCCTCTCTAAATGGGAAGGTCCTTACGTTATCAAGGAGGTCTATCATTCTGGTGCCATAAAAATCAACAACCTTGAAGGCACAAATCCGAAGGTGGTGAACAGTCAAAGAATCAAACATTATATCTCAGGTAATCCCATAAATGTTGAAACCAATGTTATTGACACCATAACCTCGGAGGAGTACATAAGGGACACTTTCCAGAATGTTTCAGACTCAAAAAAGGAATAGGTATGAGGTACGATAAGTAAACTGACTCCAAAACAGTTCTAAGAACAATTTTTCTCCGTTTTGGAATACTTAAGAAAATAGGAAAATAAAAATTAGTTCGGAAAGGACATGAGGCATCCACGAGGGTGGAGGGCACGCCCTACTCCCCTGGGCACGCCCCCTGCCTCGTGGGCACCTCATGTGCCCTCTGGACTCTGTTTTCTTGCATGATATTTCTTCTGGTCGGTAAAAATTCATTACATAATATCCCAAAGGTTTTGACCACCATACCACTACAAAATCCTCCGCTTTTGTTTCGAGCTGTTTTTCTGACAGATCTAGATCACCATGACATCTTCAAGCGCCCCCAAGGACAAATTTTTCAAGAAGGTCATCAACCCGTACCTCACGGAGGTGATGCAACACCCTCAAACCATTGAGATGCGTGAGGGGGTGCTGCACATATGCAATGTTGAGGGACCAAGGAGGACCGGAAGCGTGGAGACAAGACTCGAAGCAATGGAGCAACAAGTTTTGAAGTGCCAGGGGATGGTGGAACACGGACTCAACGCCAACCACATGATGATCGCGGAGTTCACCAACAACCACAAGCTAGATGCCAAGAACATTGGGGGGACCATCTTCAAGCTTCATGAGAAAATCAAGCACCTCCAAGCCCAGATCTATGACCTGCAAAACCAAAACTATGAGTATGAATATAGATTCAAGAGGATGAGTTTGGCTGCAGATTTGAGGATCCAGGAGACTCGATCATCCTTCTATGATGGTGAGCTTATGCCTTGGAAGATGGACGACAAGACTACATCATCAACGACTCCATCATCACCACCTCTGAAGAAATAGACATAAATACATGGATATGGGCACTCGCCTTGGCAACTGGAGGTGCCCCGGTATCGTATCACCATCACACTTCTATCTTTACTGTTTTACTTAGTTTGATCCTTTTGGTTATATCTTGATCTAGTAGAATAAAGTTTAGTATGATCTAGCTTTGAATTTTTGTGTTGATCCTTATCTATGTAATCGAGTATGTGAGCTATATATAATAAAGATTAGTCTTGAGTCGAGGGCTTGGTTATCTTGCTATGATCTTGAGGGAATAAAAGAAAAAATAAAGAATAAAAAGAAATAAAGAGATCATATTGATCTTATGGAGAGTAATGACTTCACATATAAAGAGTATGATGAATAAAAGTTGTTAAGAGTTGACAAACATAGTTTTGGTCATCGTTGCAATTAATAGAAAGTAATAAAGAAAGAGAGGTTTTCACATATAAATATACTATCTTGGACATCTTTTATGATTGTGAGCACTCGTTAAAATATGATATGCTAAAAAGTTGATGTTGGACAAGGAAGACAACATAATGGGTTATGTTTTCTTATATCCGAAATAAATTATATTGTCATGGATCATCCAACATGTTGAGCTTGCCTTTCCCCCTCATGCTAGCCAAATTCTTTGCACCAAGTAGATATACTACTTGTGCTTCCAAATATCCTTAAACCCAGTTTTGCCATGAGAGTCCACCATATCTACCTATGGATTCAGTAAGATCCTTCAAGTAAGTTGTCATTGTTGCAAGCAATAAAAATTGCGCTCTAAATATGTATGATCTATTAGTGTGGAGAAAATAAGCTTTATACGAGCTTGTGATATGGAAGAAATAAAAGTGACGGAATGCATAATAAAGGTCCCTATCACAAGTGGCAATATCAAGTGACGTTCTTTTGCATTAAGATTTTGCGCATCCAACCATAAAAGCACATGACAACCTCTGCTTCCCTCTGCGAAGGGCCTATCTTTTATTTTTGTCTTATACCTTATACAAGAGTCTTGGTGATCTTCATGTTTCCTTTTTACACTTTATCCTTTGGCAAGGACTATGTGTTGTAAAGATCCGGATATATATATCCAATTGGATGTGGGTTTTCATAAAGCATTATTGTTGACGTTACCCTTGAGGTAAAAGGTTGGGGGCAAAACTATAAGCACCTATCTTTCTCTGTGTCCGATTAAAACTTCATACGCATAAGTATTGCATGAGTGTTGGCAATTGTGAGATTAAATGATAGTTGAGTATGTGGACTTGCTGAAAAGCTCTTATATTGACTCTTTCTGATGTTATGATAAATTGCAATTGCTTCAATGACTGAGATTAAAGTTTGCTAGTTTTCCAATGAAGTTTTTGATTCATACTTTACATTGTGAATAGATTGTTACTTCAGTATAAGAAATCATATGACAATATATATGTGTTGCTATTCTAATAATGATCATGATGCCCTCATGTCCGTATTTTATTTTATCGACACCTCTATCTCTAAACATGTGGACATATTTTTTGATATCGGCTTCCGCTTGAGGACAAGCGAGGTCTAAGCTTGGGGGAGTTGATACGTCCATTTTGCATCATGCTTTTATATCGATATTTATTGCATTATGGGTTTTTATTACACATTATGTCACAATACGTATGCCTTTTCTCTCTTATTTTACAAGGTTTACATGAAGAGGGAGAATGCCGGCAGCTGGAATTCTGGGCTGGAAAAGGAGCAAATATTAGAGACCTATTCTGCACAACTCCAAAAGTACAGAAACTCCATGAAAGTCAGTTTTGGAATATATTAAAAATATTGGGCGAAGAAAGCACCAGAGGGGGGCCACCCACTGTCCACGAGGGTGGAGGGCGCGCCCTACCCCCCTAGGCGCACCCCTGCCTCGTGGGCCACCTGGAAGCCCCCCGATGCCCATCTTCTAGTATAAGGTGTCTTTTGCCCTAAAAAATGAGAAGGAAGCTTTCGGGATGAAGCGCCGCCGTCTTGAGGCGAAACCTTGGCGGGACCAATCTAGGGCTCCGGCGGAGCTGTTCTGCCGGGGAAACATCCCTCCGAGAGGGGGAAATCATCACCATCGTCATCACCGTCAATCCTCTCATTAGGAGGGGGTCAATCTTCATCAACATCTACACCAGCACCATCTCCTCTCAAAACCTAGTTCATCTCTTGTATCCGATCTTTATCTCAAAACCTCATATTGGTACCTGTGGGTTGCTAGTAGTGTTGATTACTCCTTGTAATTGATGCTAGTTGGTTTATTCGGTGGAAGATTATATGTTCAGATCATTTATGCACATTAATACCCCTCTGATTATGAACATGAATATGATTTGTGAGTAGTTATGTTTGTTCCTGAGGACATGGGAGAAGTCTTGTTATAAGTAGTCATGTGAATTTGGTATTCGTTCGATATTTTGATGAGATGTATGTTGTCTTTCCTCTTAGTGGTGTTATGTGAACGTCGACTACATGACACTTCACCATTGTTTGGGCCTAGGGGAAGGCATTGGGAAGTAATAAGTAGATGATGGGTTGCTAGAGTGACAGAAGCTTAAACCCTAGTTTATGTGTTGCTTCGTAAGGGGCTGATTTGGATCCATATGTTTCATGCTAAGGTTAGGTTTACCTTAATTCTTAATTCATAGTTGCGGATGCTTGCGAGGGGGGTTAATCATAAGTGGGATGCTTGTCCAAGGAAGGGCAGTACCCAAGCACCAGTCCACCCACATATCAAATTGTCAAAGTAACGAACATGAATCATATGAGCATGGTGAAAACTAGCTTGACGATAATTCCCATGTGTCCTCGGGAGCGCTTTCCTTTATATAAGAGTTTGTCTAGGCTTGTCCTTTGCTACAAAAGGATTGGACACCTTGCTGCACCTTGTTTACTTTTGTTACTTGTTACCCATTATGAATTACCTTATCACAAAACTATCTGTTACCGATAATTTCAGTGCTTGCAGAGAATACCTTACTGAAAACTGCTTGTTATTTCCTTCTGCTCCTCATTGGGTTCGACACTCTTACTTATCGAAAGGACTATGATAGATCCCCTATACTTGTGGGTGATCAGAAATATGCTTGTGAATAACCCCATACACTGGTCATTCATACATTGAATGCCCGGATGCTCTTATTATTACAAGATACCCCATTATACTCTCTGACCTTCCGAGAATCCTATATGTCATGTTGCTATTGAAATTCCTTGTTGCCTACTTTAACTTGTGATAAAGTCCAGGTGTTCGACAATCCTCATTGAAATCCTCTTTGATTGTCATCCCGATCCTATTGATTTGGCATGTATGTGAATGCTCAAAATCATCAGTTATTCCATACAAATTATCCTTTCGGCTCATACGTCTGATACGTCTCCAACGTATCTATAATTTTTGATTGCTCCATGCTATATTATCTACTATTTTGGACATTATTGGGCTTTATTATCCACTTTTATATTATTTTTGGGACTAACCTATTAACCGGGGGCCCAGCCCAGAATTGCTGTTTTTTGCCTGTTTTAGGGTTTCGAAGAAAAGGAATATCACACAGAGTCCAAACGGAATGAAACCTTCGGGAACGTGATTTTCTCAACGAATAAGACCAGAGAGACTTGGACCCTACGTCAAGAAAGGAAACGGGAGGCCACGAGGTAGGGGGCGCGCCCATCCCCACCAGGCGTGCCCTCCACCCTCGTGGGCCCCCTGTTGCTCCACTGACGTACTCCTTCCTCCTATATATATCCACGTACCCCCAAACGACCAGAAACAGAGCCAAAACCCTAATTCCACTGCCGTAACTTTCTGTATCCACGAGATCCCATCTTGGGGCCTGTTCCGGAGCTCCGCCGGAGGGGGCATCGATCATGGAGGGCTTCTACATCAACACCATAGCCCCTCCGATGAAGTGTGAGTAGTTCACCTCAGACCTACGGGTCCATAGTTAGTAGCTAGATGGCTTCTTCTCTCTTTTAGGATCTCAATACAATGTTATCCCCCTCTCTTGTGGAGACCTATTCGATGTAATCTTCTTTTTGTGGTGTGTTTGTTGAGATCGATGAATTGTGGGTTTATGATAAGTCTATCTACAAATAATATTTGAATCTTCTCTGAATTATTTTATGTGTGATTGGTTATCTTTGCAAGTCTCTTTGAATTATCAGTTTGGTTTGGCCTACTAGATTGATCTTTCTTGCAATGGGAGAAGTGCTTAGCTTTGGGTTCAATCTTGCGGTGTCCTTTCCCGGTGACAGTAAGGGCAGCAAGGCACGTATTGTATTGTTGCCATCGAGGATAACAAGATGGGGTTTTCTTCATATTGCATGAGTCTATCCCTCTACATCATGTCATCTTGCTTAAGGCATTACTCTGTTTTTAACTTAATACTCTAGATGCATGCTGGATAGCAGTCGATGAGTGGAGTAATAGTAGTAGATGCAGGCAGGAGTTGGTCTACTTGTCTCGGACGTGATGCCTATATACATGATCATACCTAGATATTCTCATAACTATGCTCAATTCTGTCAATTGCTCAACAGTAATTTGTTCACCCACCATAGAATACTTATGCTCTTGAGAGAAGCCACTAGTGAAACCTATGGCCCTTGGGTCTATCTTTATCATATTGATCTCCTACTATTAGTTATTTCCTTTGCTATTTACTTTTCCTTTATTTTAATTTGCATCTTTTATCATAAAAATACCAAAAATATTATCTTATCATATCTATCAGATCTCACTCTCGTAAGTGGCCCTATAGGGATTGACAACCCCTATTTGCGTTGGTTGCGAGGATTTATTTGTTTTGTGCAGGTGTGAGGTGAAGGAAATATGCCCTAGAGGAAATAATAAAGTTATTATTTATTTCCTTATATCATGATAAATGTTTATTATTCATGCTAGAATTGTATTAACCGGAAACATAATACATGTGTGAATACATAGACAAACAGTATGTCACTAGTATGCCTCTACTTGACTAGCTCGTTAAATCAAAGATGGTTAAGTTTCCTAGCCATAGACATGAGTTGTCATTTGACTAACGGGGTCACATCATTAGAGAATGATGTGATTTACTTGACCCATTCCGTTAGCATAGCACTTGATCGTTTAGTTTGTTGCTATTGCTTTCTTCTTGACTTATACATGTTCCTATGACTATGAGATTATGCAACTCCCGTTTACCGGAGGAACACTTTGTGTGATACCAAACGTCACAACGTAACTGGGTGATTATAAAGGTGCTCTACAGGTGTCTCCGAAGGTACTTGTTGGGTTAGCGTATTTCAAGATTAGGATTTGTCACACCGATTGTCGGAGAGGTATCTCTGGGCCCACTCGGTAATGCACATCACTATAAGCCTTGCAAGCATTGCAACTAATGAGTTAGTTGCGGGATGATGTATTACAGAACAAGTAAAGAGACTTGCCGGTAACGAGATTGAACTAGGTATCGATACCGATGATTGAATCTCGGGCAAGTAACATGCCGATGACAAAGGGAACAACATATGTTGTTACACGGTCTGACCGATAAAGATCTTAGTAGAATATGTAGGAGCCAATATGGGTATCCAGGTCCCGCTATTGGTTATTGACCAGAGAGGTGTCTCGATCATGTTTACATAGTTCTCGAACCCATAGGGTCCGCACGCTTAACGTTCATTGACGATATAGTACTATATGAATTATGTATGTTGGTGACCGAATGTTGTTCGGAGTCCGGGATGAGATCATGGACATGACGAGGAACTCTGGAATGGTCTGGAGATAAAGTTTGATATATGGGATAATAGTGTTTGGTCACCGGAAGGGTTCCTGAATTCACCGGAAGGGGTTCCGGATGTTTCCTGAAATGTTTGGGTACGAGAACACTTTATTTGGGCCAAAGGGGAAAGCCCACAAGGTTTTTGGAAAGCGCAAAAGGAAGTTTTGCGGAATCCAGGGGCCAGACGCTAGGGTCCCTGGCGTCTGGGCCCAGACGCCAGGAACCCTGGCGTCTGGCCCTGGAGTCCGAGAAGGACTCTTGCCTTTCGGGTGAAACCGACTTTGTGGAGACTTTTACTCCAAGTTTCGACCCCAAGGCTTAACATATAAATAGAGGGGTAGGGCTAGCACCCAAGACACATCAAGAAACACCAAGCCGTGTGCCGGTAACCCCGCCCCCTCTAGTTTATCCTCCGTCATAGTTTTCGTAGTGCTTAAGCGAAGCCCTATGGAGATTGTTCTTCACCAACACCGTCACCACGCCGTCATGCTGCCGGAAGTCATCTACTACTTCGCCCCTCTTCCTGGATCGAGAAGGTGAGGACGTCACCGAGCCGAACGTGTGCGGAACTCGGAGGTGTCATGCTTTCGATACTTGGATCGGTCAGATCGTGAAGACGTACGACTACATCAACCGCGTTGATATAATGCTTCCGCGAACGATCTACAAGGGTATGTAGACAACATTCTCCCCTCTCGTTGCTATGCATCACCATGATCCTGCGTGTGCGTAGGAATTTTTTTGAAATTACTACGTTCCCCAACAGTGGCATCCGAGCCAGGTTTTATGCGTTGATGTAATATGCACGAGTAGAACACAAGTGAGTTGTGGGCAATATAAGTCATACTGCTTACCAGCATGTCACACTTTGGTTCGGCGGTATTGTTGGATGAAGCGGCCCGGACCGACATTACGCGTACGCTTACGCGAGACTGGTTTTACCGCCGTGCTGTGCACACAGGTGACTAGCAGGTGTCAGTTTCTCCAACTTTAGTTGAGCCGAGTGTGGCTACGCCCGGTCCTTGAGAAGGTTAAAGCAGCACCAACCTGACAAACTATCGTTGTGGTTTTGATGCGTAGGTAAGAACGGTTCTTGCTCAGCCTGTAGCAGCCACGTAAAACTTGCAACAACAAAGTAGAGGATGTCTAACTTGTTTTTGCAGGGCATGTTGTGATGTGATATGGTCAAGACGTGATGAGGTATAAGTTGTTGTATAAGATGATCATGTTTTGTTGAAGTTATCGGCAACTGGCAGAAGCCTCATGGTTGTCTCTTTATTGCATAAGATGCAAGCGCCAAATAATTGCTTTACTTTATCGCTATGCGATAGCAATAGTTGCAAGAGCAATAGTTCGCGAGACGACCATGTGACGACACATTGATATAGATGAAGATGATGGAGATCATGGTGTCATGCCGATGACGATGGAAATCATGACGATGCTTTGGAGATGGAGATTAAAGGCACAAGATGATGATGGCCATATCATGTCACATATTTTGATTGCATGTGATCTTTATCTTTTATACATCTTATTTTGCTTAGTTCGACGGTAGCTTTATAAGATGATCTCTCACTAATTTTCAAGGTACAAGTGTTCTCCTTGAGTATGCACCGTTGTGAAAGTTCTTCGTGCTGAGACACCACGTGATGATCGGGTGTGATAGGCTCTACGTTCAAATACAACTGGTGCAAAATAGTTGCACACGCGGAATACTCAGGTTAAACTTGACGAGCCTAGCATATAACAGATATGGCCTCGGAACACTGAGACCGAAAGGTCGAGCGTTAATCATATAGTAGATATGATCAACATAGTGATGTTCACCATTGAAACTATTCCATCTCACGTGTTGATTGGACATGGTTTAGTTGATATGGATCACGTGATCACTTAGATGATTTGAGGGATGTCTATCTAAGTGGGAGTTCTTAAGTAATATGATTAATTGAACTTTAATTTATCATGAACTTAGTCCTGATAGTATTTGCATATCTACATTGTAGATCAATAGCACGCGTTATTGCTTCCCTATGTTTTATATGTGTTCCTAGAGAAAACAAAGTTGAAAGATGATAGTAGCAATGATGCGGACTGGGTCTGTGATCTGAGGTTTATCCTCATTGCTGCACAGAAGAATTATGTCCTTGATGCACCGCTAGGTGACTGACCTATTGCAGGAGCAGATGCAAACGTTATGAATGTTTGGCTAGCTCAATATGATGACTACTTGATAGTTTAGTGCACCATGCTTAATAGCTTAGAATCGGGACTTCAAAGACGTTTTGAACGTCATGGACCATATGAGATGTTCCAGGAGTTGAAGTTAATATTTCAATCAAATACTCGAGTTGAGAGATATGAAGTCTCCAACAAGTTCTATAGCTAAAAGATGGAGGAGAATAGCTCAATCAGTGAGCATGTGCTCAGATTGTCTGGGTACTACAATCGCTTGAATCAAGTGGGAGTTAATCTTCCAGATAAAATAGTGACTGACAGAATTCTCTAGTCACCATCATCAAGTTAGTAGAACTTCGTGATGAACTATAATATGAAAGGGATGACGAAAGTAATTCCCAAGCTCTTCGTGATGCTAAAATCGACGAAGGTAGAAATCAATAAAAACATCAAGTGTTGATGTTAACAAGACCACTAGTTTCAAGAAAAGGGCAAAGGGAAGAAGGGGAACTTCAAGAAGAACGGCAGGCAAGTTGCTGCTCAAGTGAAAAAACCCAAGTCTGGACCTAAGCCTGAAACTGAGTGCTTCTACTGCAAAGGGACTGGTCACTGGAAGCGAAACTACCCCAAGTAATTGGCGGATAAGAAAGATGGCAAAGTGAACATAGGTATATTTGATATACATGTTATTGATGTGTACTTTACTAGTGTTTATAGCAACCCCTCAGTATTTGATACTAGTTCAGTTGCTAAGAATAGTAACTCGAAACAGGAGTTGCAGAATGAACAGAGACTAGTTAAGGGTGAAGTGACGATGTGTATTGGAGATGGTTCCAAGATTGATATGATCATGATCGCACACTCCCTATACTTTCGGGATTAGTGTTAAACCTAAAATAAATATTATTTAGTGTTTGCGTTGAGCATGAATATGATTGGATCATGTTTATTGCAATACGGTTATTCATGTAAGTTAGAGAATAATTGTTGTTCTGTTTACATGAATAAAACCTTCTAGGGTCATACACCCAATGAAAATGGTTTGTTGGATCTCGATCGTGGTGATACACATTTTCATAATATTGAAGCCAAAAGATGCAAAGTTAATAATGATAGTGCAACTTATTTGTGGCACTGCCATTTAGGTTATATTGGTGTAAAGCGCATGAAGAAAATCCATGCTGATGGGCTTTTGGAATCACTTGATTATGAATCAGTTGATGCTTGCGAACCATGCCTCATGGGCAAGATGACTAAGACTCCGTTCTCCGGAACAATGGAGAGAGCAACAAATTTGTGGGAAATCATACATACTGATGTATGTGGTCCGATGAATATTGAGGCTCGCGGTACTGGGGAACGTAGCAGAATTTTAAAATTTTCTACGCATCACCAAGATCAATCTATGGAGTCATCTAGCAACGAGGGAGAGAGGAGTGCATCTACATACCCTTGTAGATCACGAGCGTAAGCGTTCAAGAGAACGGGTTGATGGAGTCGTACTCGTCGTGATCCAAATCACTGAAGATCCTAGCGCCGAACGGATGGCACCTCCGCGTTCAACACACGTACGGAGCGAGGACGTCTCCCGCGCCTTGATCCAGAAAGGAGGAGGGAGAGGTTGAGGAACAGGGCTCCAACAGCAGCACGACGGCATGGTGGTGGTGAAGCTGCAGTACTCCGGCAGGGCTTCGCCAAGCTCTTATGGAGGAGGAGAGGTGTTGGGGAGGGGAGGGGCTGCACCTTTGATGTTGTATGCAGCCCTCCCCTCACCCCTCTATTTATAGGGGAAGGGGGAAGGGGGCCGGCCCCCTCTAGATGAGATCTAGAAGGGGGCGGCGGCCAAGGGGAGCGGGGCTTGCCCCCCAAGCAAGGGGGCTCCCCCCTTACGGTTTCCCCCCAACCCTAGGCGCATGGGCCCTAGGGGGTGTGGCGCCCCATCCCACTTGGGCTGGTTCCCTTCTCCATACATCCCATAAGGCCCTCCGGAAGAGGTGGCCCCTCCCGGTGGACCCCCGGAACCCCTCCGGTGGCCCCGGTACAATACCGATATGCCCCAGAACCTTTCCGGCGACCGTATGACAACTTCCCATATATAAATCTTTACCTCCGGACCATTCCGGAACTCCTCGTGACGTCCGGGATCTCATCCGGGACTCCTAACAACATTCGGTAATCACATACAAGTCTTCCTAACAACCCTAGCGTCACCGAACCTTAAGTGTGTAGACCCTACGGGTTCGGGAGACATGCAGACATGACCGAGGCGACTCTCCGGTCAATAACCAACAGCGGGATCTGGATACCCATGTTGGCTCCCACATGCTCCACGATGATCTCATCGGATGAACCACGATGTCGAGGATTCAATCAATCCGTATACAATTCCCTTTGTTAATCGGTACGTTACTTGCCCGAGACTCGATCGTCGGTATCCCAATACCTTGTTCAGTCTCGTTACCGGCAAGTCACTTTACTCGTACCATAATGCATGATCCCGGGATCAACCACTTGATCACATTGAGCTCATTATGATGATGCATTACTGAGTGGGCCCAGAGATACCTCTCCGTCATACGGAGTGACAAATCCCAGTCTCGATTCGTGCCAACCCAACAGACACTTTCGGAGATACCTGTAATGTACCTTTATAGTCACCCAGTTACGTTGTGCGTTTGGCACACCCAAGGCACTCCTACGGTATCCGGGAGTTGCACAATCTCATGGTCTAAGGAAATGATACTTGACATTCAGAAAAGCTATAGCAAACGAACTACACGATCTTTGAGCTATGCTTAGGATTGGGTCTTGTCATCACATCATTCTCCTAATGATGTGATCCCGTTATCAATGACATCTAATGTCCATAGTCAGGAAACCATGACTATACTTTGATCAACGAGCTAGTCAACTAGAGGCTCACTAGGGATGTGTTGTGGTCTATGTATTCACACATGTATTACGATTTCCGGATAACACAATTATAGCATGAACAATAGACAATTATCATGAACAAAGAAATATGATAATAACCATTTTATTATTGCCTCTAGGGCATATTTCCAACACGCGGCAGGTATCATTATTTTCTGATCCTCACAGATGATTTGAGAAGATATGAGTATTTCTACTTGATGAAACACAAGTCTGAAACATTTGAAAAGTTCAACGAATTTTAGAGTGAAGTGGAGAATCATTGTAACAAAAATAAAAGTTTCTACGATATGATCGCAGAAGTAAAATATTTGAGTTACGAGTTTGGCCTTTAGTTAAAACAATGTGAAATAGTTTCACTACTCACGCCACCTGGAACACCACAGTGTAATGGTGTGTCCGAACGTCGTAACCATACTTTATTAGATATGGTGCAATTTATGATGTCTCTTACCAATTTACCACTATCGTTTTGGGGTTATGCATTAGAGACAGCTACATTCACGTTAAATAGGGCACCATCTAAATCCGTTGAGACGACACCGTATGAACTATGGTTTGGCAAGAAACCTAAGCTGTCGTTTCTTAAAGTTTGGGGTTGCAATGCTTATGTGAAAAAGTTTCAACTTGATAAGCTCAAACCCAAATCGGAGAAGTGCGTCTTCATAGGATACCCAAAAGAAAATGTTGGGTACACCTTCTATCACAGATCCGAAGGCAAGATATTCATTGCTGAGAATTGATCCTTTCTAGAGAAGGAGTTTCTCTCGAAAGAAGTGACTGCGAGGAAAGTAGAACTTGGTGAGGTAACTGTACCTGCTCCCTTATTGAAAAGTAGTTCATCTGTAACATCCCAAAATTCTAAATTTTGGAATGTTATAATAAATAGATAGATTTGACTGATTGTTTGATTGATTGTTTGAAAGTGAGTGAATTCGAAGCTTTTGAAAGTTAAATGAGAGGGAATAAAAGGACTTTCCCAAACTTTCATATTTGCTTTCTGATCTCCATGAATTCAAATTCTTTTCAACACAAAACCCAAGAGAGAAGATGACATGACTTCTTCCATTTAAAATGAAAAGGGTGTTGGAAAAATATTTGAATTCCATTGGGAAATATTTTCCAATTCAGAAAACTTTATGCAACTCAATGATTTTCATGAGAGAAGATAAAATGACTTCTTCAAATTATGAAATATGAGTTGGGAGTTTCAAAGGATCAATTTCAAGTCCTTTTGGAATTAATTTTCAATTTGGATTTATTTGAGTTTTATTCAAATGATTTTTCTCCAAAAATAAAATATATGGAAATTAGGGTAACATGATTCCTACATTAGAAAATTTGAGAAAAATTAATTCGAAATCATTTTGGTATTTTTAAAATGATTTTTGTTGAATTTTAATAGACCAGTAGCACTCTTTGAATTATTAGAATTTGTGCGTATTTTATTCAATGCTAGAAAAATGTTCATGTCGTATAAAATCTTTTCCTGAAAATTTTGATATATAATATGCCTATATAAAGTTTTATTTTTTTTTTTCAGTTTACTGCATTATGTTTAAAAAAAACTGCGCGCGCGCCTGAAGCTAACTGTCGCCCACGTGCGCATCAAAGTACCAGCGAGCGCCCTAATTTTTTTCTTTATCCTATATGGGCCAGGCCCACCCAGTCTTTTCAGTTTTTTTTTCTTAGGCCGATTTTTCAAAAAAAAAAATTGCACCGCGCACGCTGCGGCCGGCCGAAGGCCTTTAGGCCCATCGCCTCTTTTCTTCTCTGTTTCGTATATTTTCGTCTACATTTAGTCCCACATTGCCTAGCCTTTGATCCCTAAGCCTCTTTTCCACCAATAAATATAGACCCATAAAGCCTCCAAAAATCATCCAATTCAGGATAAATCAATATTTTGGTTTGACTAGATTTATTTAAGAAAAATATATTTTTTCTCTCCGGCGCGACTTCTGAAAGTTGTCTCCACTCTCCAAAGTTGTCTTTTGTCTGCCTTATAAAGGTATCTTTCTTTCTTTATTTTTTTTCTTATCCTTCCGTAGTTTATTATTTTAGACTAATACAATAGAATAATTAGATTATCAATTAGTCTACGTATTTATACATTAGACCCTAGCCCGTAGCTATTTTTTTCCTCTCTTCCGTAAAACAGCTTGACCCTGATTTTTCAAATAGCCATAATTTTTTACTCGTTTGCCCAAATCCAACGAAACCAACGCCCACGTCTTCGTTATGATCTCCTCTATCCAGTAATCCAACCCAAACATGTTTTTGAAAATTTTAAAATTTGAATTAGATCAGATTTGAATTCAAACTTCTTTTGATCATATCTTTTTATCCGTAACTCCGTTTGAGTTGATTCTTTTTGCAAATCAAAGCTCTTGACCTAAACATTCTAATAAGGCCAAATTCACATGATTTTGGTACTGTTAGAAAATGTTTTATGTTGCAAGAGTTATTTGCTTGGTTTTGATGTTTCTGAATCGTCTTCCTCGTTCTTTCTGATCTTTTGAGTGATTGCTTATGTGTGGTTACTATTGCTTGCTTACGATAGATTGACCGGAGTGTGACGAGTAGATCTATCAAGATTTTGAGTGCGAATCATCTTCATCAACATTGCAGGCAAGTTCACACTTTGATCATACCTTTTTCTACAACCCATGTTTTATTGCATTAGATCAATCCTCTCACATTGCATGATTAGGATCTAATTAAACTGTGGGACGGGAAGTAGTTGATGAGGTAGGTACCTATCACCTGTATTATTATGAAACCTTTGGGAGTTACTTCTACGTTTGCTTATTATGCCATGCTATGCTAGTAGACGTGGATTGGGTGAGTGATATCCATGACAAATGTGAGTTGATAATTTTAATGGTTTATCTAAGGTGGCAACTTAAACACACATCTGGGTGGATTGAGGCACCTGATGTCTATCAGGACTTGCCTGTTTTATTTTGGACCGCCACCCAGGCTCAAAGGGATCATAAGATCATTCATGCTAGAAACTTCCGTGTGCAGCCACATGCTACTATGGGCTCTAGCATAGTTGACTAAGTTGTGCGAACTCTTACGGGGTGGACTAGCAGATGTAGGGGTTGTAGGTGGTACGGTCTACCCCACATGTAAGGTGCTAGCGCTTCTGAAAGACTATGTCTCAGTCATCCGTTTCTCAAACACCATGTAGTGCGAGAAAACGAACGGAGGCGATCGAGTCATGTGGGGAAAAGTGCGCAAACCTCTGCAGAGTGTATAAACTAATCATGATTAGCCGTGTCCCCGGTTATGGACATCTTGAGTATCTAGTTCTTGGATTATCCTGTTGATCTCATCACGTTACTTTAAATGAATATTGTTGGGTTTTAATGATGTTACTTAATTGGGATTGAGAATGCTGTCAACCATTCTCAATGTTCAACAACCACCATGATAGTTAAATAAATTATATTCCTTTGCAGTAGGGAAAAATTGGCTTTACGCAAAAACCTTATAACCCTAGAGCTTTTCCACCAGCCAAATATGCATGTAGTGATAGTCTTTATTCATCATTCTCTATGGTGTGAATTTGCCAGTACATTCAATGTACTGACCCGTTTCGGGCTGCAACGTCTCATGTTGCAGGATTATCTTACGACGAGTAAGTGATACGTTAGGGTTACGATTTCTACTCTCAACTTTGCCGTTGGTGTTGATGGGAATCCACAACCTTGTTGCTTCCGCTATATGGATTGAGGTAATAGTATTTACGTTACTTTATACATGTGATTTACCTCTGTTATAAATCCTTCGAGTACTGTGTGTGTCAGCATACTGATCCAGGGATGACACTTAAGCACAGAGACTTGATCCATTCGGGTCAGGTCACTACAAGATGGTATCAGAGCACATGTTGACTGTAGGACGTGACCCTAGAAACTGGCAAGCCCATAGCAAAGATTTTTCTCTACAACTTTCCCTTTCAAAAAGATCTTTTACCTCTCTTCTCTTCTGAGCTTATTCAAATATTCCATTTTAGTGAGACCATACCCCTTTCCCCTTTTGACCCCACGAAGATTCGACTGATGAGTCCACTCCAAGAAGTACAAGATATCGGACAACTAAGACCACTTCGGAATGAACAGTATTTTCCGTGCATCTGAATAAAGGAAACTACAACGGTTGAAGACCGAAGACAAGTAGAATTTGAAGGCTCTGAAGAATTTCCACCTTTTATGACCTAGGAAGGCTACCCTTATGGAACTTGGTAGACCATGGAAATTGTCAATACCCGAGATCAAGGTGTATCGGAGAAAGACTGAAGCAAGGAGCATGAGAACTCGAAGTTTTGTCAAAAAAAATCCTAAGGCAGGAGATATCAACTATGGAGAGATAGCTCATGGAAATGACAAGAGCAGAAACACGGTTATCCATGATGTCATCACCCTCTTATGCTATTTGTCGCCGGGCTGAGTTAAGCAGGCATTTCTTCGGAAGGATTGGATGGTAGAAGGCTGGTGGAGCATCTATCAGCAGAGATGAAGTTTTAACCTTAGCCAGTGTATCACCAGGATCTGGAGAAGTACATCAAGAAGTTAAGATGGAGCTACAAGAAGCCATATTTTGACAAGGAGCATTTCGTGAAGAACTTAGGACCCAGAAGTTGAAGTAGCCAAGCTGGAGGAGCAAAACCTCGAGAAACCAGAGATTCGTCAGGAACTAGACCATGGTTCATGACAAGGATAATGAAACCCAGATGTTTGGAATGCAACTCCAGAAATATTAAAGGATGTCACGAAAGATTTCACGTTAACAGAGATGATCTGGCAAAAGAACTTGAGAAAGACAAGCATGATCAGAAGAAGCCATTGGAGACATGACCAAGACTTGAAGAGTTTGGTGACGTTGACCTTAGCAGACCAAACCCCTGTTATATACCTACGTTAGATGCGATGTTTGTGAGCTGTCAGTTGTTTGATGTTTTCCCGACAGCCACAAATAAAATCTGTCTTTTCAAAACTTTTGTTTGTATTGTGTGTATCCCTCTCTATGTCTCTTATCTCACCCCAAACCCATGGACCCAATAGAGGATGAATGAAGATGAGCTTGTATTTCCTGAACCGATGAGTCAGTTGGAGACAGACCGATGGATTCAGAACATGGAGGATCATATGGAGAACAACCCTATAGTCGGAAAGGATATGGCCCAGGATGCTCTTCAATGCTTTGAAAGAGGTGCTGCTACTTGGTGGAGGATGTACCAAACCATCAATGAATGGCAAGGAGTAACCACCTGGAAAGAATTTAAGTTGACTTTGCTGAAGTCTCAGTTTGTGTCCCAGAAGTTGAAGCCTTATGGAAAGGATATGAAGAAAACTTGTGCGTGCAAGCTTTGTGGAGAAATAGGACACAACCATAAAGAACCCAAGGATGAATGCCCTAACTGTGAAGGAAGTCACCCAGCTGAAGAATGCCCAACTAGGCAGATCACTTGTTTCTTGTGTGAAGGGACTACCCACTACCCTGCTTAGTGTCACATTTACCCCTTGGTACAAAGAACCATCCAGCAGAAGGAAGAAGCAATGAAAGGAGCCCTTATGGAAAGTTTAGAAGAACCTGTGATGAAGAAAGAGGTGGAGGACACACCCAAAGAAGAGCTAATTAAACCCTGCACCAAGTCATGCTATTCATGTGGAGAAGAAGGACACCTCTCCCAGAATTGTATGAATGGGGATCTAGTAGAATTCCCGACGGAGGAAGTAGATTATGACCCACAGGAAATAGAAGCCCTGATTGGAATGGAAAAGTCCAGGAAGAGAAGTAGATTGGATTCCAGGAAAGACCTGAGTCATATCACATGTTTCAGGTGCAAAAATTCAGGACACTACTTCAATGATTGCCCAAAAGGGAAGATGAGGACCCCAGGAGGCTATATAATCACAAGGAAACCTCGAAACTTGTCAGAAGTAATATGTTTCCTTTGTAATGAAGCAGGGCACTTTGCCAGAGATTCTCCGAAGGAGAAGGAGACTTGTGATAAATAGTTGAGTTTGCAACAAAAGAAATGGAGTAGTAGAAATGAGAACATTTTTCTTTTATATTGAGGTGTTGAGTTGAGACATGTAATGGAAAAGTGAGGGATGGTAATCACTTGAGAATGAATAAAGTTAGCATCGTTGGTACTGATATGGATTTTATGAGTTGTTACTCTATGAAGAAGGATTTTGACCATTTTTGGATAAGAGTAATATGGTATATGGAAGATTTGTGCATTTTAAGGGTGGTAGTACCCTGTAATGGACTTCAGACAAAATGAATACGAGTTTTGTCTTGATATGTGTGATGCCCCAAGAGTATGTGGGATGAAGTTGGAGACCGTCAGTTGTTTGGACCAAAGGTGATCAAGGAGTCACACGAGAATATTAAGTTGATTCGAGATAGACTGAAGGTAGCTCAGTCCAGGCAGAAGAGTTATGTAGACTAAAAAACGCAAGGACGTAGTCTATGAAATTTGGAGACAGAGCATGTCTTCGTGTGTCCCTCTGCGATGAGTTAAATGAATTGGAGTTAAGGTAAAGTTAGCCCCGAGATTTGTAGGACCATACCGAGTTTTGGAGCGTATGGGAGAAGTGGCCAACAAGTTGGAGTCACCCGAAGGACTGTCAGGAGTTCATGATGTGTTTCACATTTCCCAGTTGAAGAAGTGCCATGCAGAGATGGCCAATATTCCCCTGTAAGGATGCTTGACCCTGGAAAGGATAATGATGTTCCACGAAGTAGAGTATGGACTTCATAAGTATAAGATTTTATCTCGGTATGAGGGATATTCCACGAGGATGAAGAGATGAATTACTATTGGATATAAAGGAGGTATGATGTTGGAAATATGGATCAATGGAAAATTCCATGATGAGTCTGAGTAATCATGTCCTAGTTTGGTGCCAATAGACGGAAGGAAGGCAGTACAATTGGATGGATTTAAGAATACTAGGAAGTTGGAAGTTGGAATAATGATCGGTTGCCCGATGATAAGTTCAAGGACTACAAGTGATGAGATGTGCCATAACCCACAGGCCCCAGGACCTGCCAAGAAGCAAGCACATTCTTGCTGAAGGAAAAACCCTGGAAGTGGATATACCTTTTTCGACAGACGATCTTATAGGAGTAACGCAAAACCTGAGAGTTGTGAAGAAACGATAGATGTTTGTCTAGCTTGCAGAATCAGTGGATTTTTCCGAACTTGGTTCGTCGACGAGAGAAATTCTGCAATGCTTGTGAGGATGACCGAGTGTTAGAATGCGAGATTCGCTAAACTGCATACAAGGTAATGATTTGGGTGCGGGATGGATTGATCACCATACCGACTTACTCTTATTATTCGCCTTGCTATATGGGATGGTAAATCTGAGTGACTTGCCTATAGTAGAAAGACGACGATCAAAACCCTGTTTAAACCTTAGAATGGTATAAGAAATTTTTCCCTTGTACACGGCAGCTTTGCCAACCGTAGGTTATACGGTGAGGATCACCCAGACCCATTTCCTGCAGAAGAAACCACAAATTGTTGACCACCATGAGATATCGATAGTTGTTTAGTTTTGGCGCCAGACCCGTCAGCTAAGAAGACCCAATCTCGGAATAACCTTACCAAGAGGAAAGACAGAAGAATTGAGGAAAAGGTTATGCCACTACTGGAAGAGCCCAGAGAAGGAATTTGCCGAAGATCTGAGAAGACCGGCCCTGTCAAAAATAAAGATGGAGTATATGAGTTTTGATGGAACAGTAACCATGCTTCTAAGGGTGGTAGCACCCCAGACCCCTGTGAAGATCCAAGGATTTTGAGGAGACCCCCAAACCCTAACCTTTTCTTTCTAGCCTCTCCGAATCTCGAGGACGACATTCCTTTTAAGGGTGGTAGGTTTGTAACATCCCAAAATTCTAAATTTTGGAATGTTATAATAAATAGATAGATTTGACTGATTGTTTGATTGATTGTCTGAAAGTGAGTGAATTCGAAACTTTTGAAAGTTAAATGAGAGGGAATAAAAGGACTTTCCCAAACTTTCATATTTGCTTTCTGATCTCCATGAATTCAAATTCTTTTCAACACAAAACCCTAGAGAGAAGATGACATGACTTCTTCCATTTAAAATGAAAAGGGTGTTCGAAAAATATTTGAATTCCATTGGGAAATATTTTCCAATTCAGAAAACTTTATGCAACTCAATGATTTTCACGAGAGAAGATAAAATGACTTCTTCAAATTATGAAATATGAGTTGGGAGTTTCAAAGGATCAATTTCAAGTCCTTTTGGAATTAATTTTCAATTTGGATTTATTTGAGTTTTATTCAAATTATTTTTCTCCAAAAATAAAATATATGGAAATTAAGGTAACATGATTCCCTACATTAGAAAATTTGAGAAAAATTAATTTGAAATCATTTTGGTATTTTTAAAATAATTTTTGTTGAATTTTAATAGACCAGTAGCACTCTTTGAATTATTAGAATTTGTGTGTATTTTATTTAATGCTAGAAAAATGTTCATGTCGTCGAAAATCTTTTTCTGAAAATTTTGATATATAATATGCCTATATAAAGTTTTATTTTATTTTCATTTTTCAGTTTATCGCGTTCTGTTTTAAAAAAAACTGCGCGCGCGCGTGAAGCTAACTGTCGCCCACGTGCGCATCAAAGTACCAGCGGGCGCCCTAATTTTTTTCTTTATCCTATATGGGCCAGGCCCAGCCAGTCTTTTCAGTTTTTTTTTCTTAGGCCGATTTTTCCAAAAAAAATAAAAAAAAACTGCACCGCGCACGCTGCGGCCGGCCGAAGGCCTTTAGGCCATCGCCTCTTTTCTTCTCTGTTTCGTATATTTTCGTCTACATTTAGTCCCGCATTGCCTAGCCTTTGATCCCTAAGCCTCTTTTCCACCAATAAATATAGACCTATAGAGCCTTCAAAAATCATCCAATTCGGATTAAATCAATATTTTGGTTTGACTAGATTTATTTAAGAAAAATATATTTTTTCTCTCCGGCGCGACTTCTGAAAGTTGTCTCCACTCTCCAAAGTTGTCTTTTGTCTGCCTTATAAAGGTATCTTTCTTTATTTTTTTTCTTATCCTTCCGTAGTTTATTATTTTAGACTAATACGATAGAATAATTAGATTATCAATTAGTCTACGTATTTATACATTAGACCCTAGCCCGTAGCTATTTTTTTTCCTCTCTTCCGTAAAACAGCTTGGCCCTGATTTTTCAAATAACCATAATTTTTTACTCGTTTGCCCAAATCCAACGAAACCAACGCCCACGTCTTCGTTATGATCTCCTCTATCCAGTAATCCAACCCAAACATGTTTTTGAAAATTTTAAAATTTGAATTAGATCAGATTTGAATTCAAACTTCTTTTGATCATATATTTTTATCCGTAACTCCGTTTGAGTTGATTCTTTTTGCAAATCGAAGCTCTTGACCTAAACATTCTAATAAGGCCAAATTCACATAATTTTGGTACTGTTAGAAATTGTTTTATGTTGCAAGAGTTATTTGCTTGGTTTTGATGTTTCCGAATCGTCTTCTTCGTTCTTTCTGATCTTTTGAGTGATTGCTTATGTGTGGTTACTATTGCTTGCTTACGATAGATTGACCGGAGTGTGACGAGTAGATCTATCAAGATTTTGAGTGCGAATCATCTTCATCAACATTGCAGGCAAGTTCACACTTTGATCATACCTTTTTCTACAACCCATGTTTTATTGCATTAGATCAATCCTCTCACATTGCATGATTAGGATCTAATTAAACTGTGGGATGGGAAGTAGTTGATGAGGTAGGTACCTATCACCTGTATTATTATGAAACCTTTGGGAGTTACTTCTACGTTTGCTTATTATGCCATGCTATGCTAGTAGACGTGGATTGGGTGAGTGATATCCATGACAGATGTGAGTTGATAATTTTAATGGTTTATCTAGGGTGGCAACTTAAACATACATCTGGGTGGATTGAGGCACCTGATGTCTATCAGGACTTGCCTGTTTTATTTTGGACCGCCACCCGGGCTCAAAGGGATCATAAGATCATTCATGCTAGAAACTTCCGTGTGCAGCCACATGCTACTATGGGCTCTGGCATAGTTGACTAAGTTGTGCGAACTCTTACGGGGTGGACTAGCAGATGTAGGGGTTGTAGGTGGTACGGTCTACCCCACATGTAAGGTGCTAGCGCTTCTGAAAGACTATGTCTCGGTCATCCGTTTCTCAAACACCATGTAGTGCGAGAAAACGAACGGAGGCGATCGAGTCATGTGGGGAAAAGTGCGCAAACCTCTGCAGAGTGTATAAACTAATCATGATTAGCCGTGTCCCCGGTTATGGACATCTTGAGTATCTAGTTCTTGGATTATCCTGTTGATCTCATCACGTTACTTTAAATGAATATTGTTGGGTTTTAATGATGTTACTTAATTGGGATTGAGAATGCTGTCAACCATTCTCAATGTTCAACAACCACCATGATAGTTAAATAAATTATATTCCTTTGCAGATGGGAAAAATTGGCTTTACACAAAAACCTTATAACCCTAGAGATTTTCCACCAGCCAAATATGCATGTAGTGATAGTCTTTATTCATCATTCTCTATGGTGTGAATTTGCCAGTACATTCAATGTACTGACCCGTTTCGGGCTGCAACGTCTCATGTTGCAGGATTATCTTACGACAAGTGATACGTTAGGGTTACGATTTCTACTCTCAACTTTGCCGTTGGTGTTGATGGGAATCAACAACCTTGTTGCTTCCGCTATATGGATTGAGGTAATAGTATTATGTTACTTTATACATGTGATTTACCTCTGTTATAAATCCTTCGAGTACTGTGTGTGTCAGCATACCGATCCAGGGATGACACTTAAGCACAGAGACTTGATCCATTCGGGTCAGGTCGCTACATCATCACAGAAATCTGTTCCTGTGACTACCACACCAATTAGTGAGGAAGCTAATGATGATGATCATATAACTTCAAATCAAGTTACTACCGAACCTCGTAGGTAAACCAGAGTGAGATCCACACCAGAGTGGTACGGTAATCCTGTTCTGGAGGTCATGTTACTTGACCATGACGAACCTACGAACTATGAGGAAGCGATGATGAGCCCAGATTCCGTGAAATGACTTGAGGCCATGAAATCTGAGATGAGATCCATGTATAAGAACAAAGTATGGACTTTGATTGACTTGCCCAAAGATCGGCAAGCCATTGAGACTAAATGGATCTTCAAGAGGAAGATGGACGCTGATAGTAGTGTTACTATCTACAAAGCTAGAATTGTCGCAAAAGGTTTTCAACAAGTTCAAGGTGTTGACTACGATGAGAGTTTCTCACTCGTATCTATGCTTAAGTCTGTCCGAATCATGTTAGCAATTGCCAAATTTTATGAAATCTGGCAAATGGATAAACAAAACTACATTCCTTAATGGATTTATTAAAGAAGAGTTGTATATGATGCAACAAGAAAGTTTTGTCAATCCTAAATGTGCTAAAAAATATGCAAGCTCCAACGATCCATCTATGGACTGGTGCAAGCATCTCGGAGTTGGAATATACGCTTTGATAAGTTGATCAAAGCATATAGTTTGATACAGACTTGCGGTGAAGCCTGTATTTACAAGAAAGTGAGTGGGAGCACTACAACATTTCTGATAAGTATATGTGAATGACATATTGTTGATCGGAAATAATGTAGAATTATTCTGCACAGCATAAAGGAGTGTTTGAAAGGAGTTTTTCAAAGAAAGACCTCAGTGAAGCTACTTACATATTGAGCTTCAAGATCTATAGAGATAGATCAAGACGCTTGATAAGTCTTTTCAATGAGTACATACCTTGACAAGTTTTTGAAGTAGTTCAAAATGGAGCAGTCAAAGAAAGAGTTCTTGCCTGTATTACAAGGTGTGAAGTTGAGTAAGACTCAAAGCCCGACCACGGCAGAAGATAGAAAAAGAATGAAAGTCATTCCCTATGCCTTGGCCATAGGTTCTATAAAGTATGTCATGCTGTATACCAGATCTATTGTGTACCCTGCACTGATTTGGCAAGGGAGTGCAATAGTGATCTAGGAGTAGATCACTGGACAGCGGTCAAAATTATCCTTAGTGGAATAAGGATATGTTTCTCGATTATTGAGGTGAAAAAAAGGTTTGTCGTAAAGGGTTACGTCGATGCAAATTTTGACACTGATCCAGATGACTTTAAATCTCAATCTGGATACATATTGAAAGTGGGAGCAATTAGCTAGAGTAGCTCCGTGCAGAGCATTGTTGACATAGAAATTTGCAAAATACTTACGGATCTTAATGCGGCAGACCCGTTGACTAAACTTCTCTCACAAGCAAAACATGATCACACCTTAGTACTCTTTGGGTGTTAATCACATAGCGATGTGAACTAGATTATTGACTCTAGTAAACCCTTTGGGTGTTGGTCACATGATGATGTGAACTATGGGTGTTAATCACATGGTAATGTGAACTATTGATGTTAAATCACATGGCTATGTGAACTAGATTATTGACTCTAGTGCAAGTGGGAGAATGAAGGAAATATGCCCTAGAGGCAATAATAAAGTTATTATTTATTTCCTTATATCATGATAAATGTTTATTATTTATGCTAGAATTGTATTAACCAGAAACATAATACATGTGTGAATACATAGACAAACAATATGTCACTAGTATGCCTCTACTTGACTAGCTCGTTAAATCAAAGATGGTTAAGTTTCCTAGCCATAGACATGAGTTGTCATTTGATTAACGGGGTCACATCATTAGAGAATGATGTGATTGACTTGACCCATTCTGTTAGCATAGCACTTGATCGTTTAGTTTGTTGCTATTGCTTTCTTCATGACTTATACATGTTCCTATGACTATGAGATTATGCAACTCCCGTTTATCGGAGGAACACTTTGTGTGCTAGCAAACGTCACAACGTAACTGGGTGATTATAAAGGTGCTCTACAGGTGTCTCCGAAGGTACTTGTTGGGTTGGCGTATTTCGAGATTAAGATTTGTCACTCTGATTGTCGGAGAGGTATCTCTGGGCCCACTCGGTAATGCACATCACTATAAGCCTTGCAAGCATTGCAACTAATGAGTTAGTTGCAGGATGATGTATTACGGAACGAGTAAAGAGACTTGCCGGTAAAGAGATTGAACTAGGTATTGAGATACCAACGATCGAATCTCGGGCAAGTAACATACCGATGACAAAGGGAACAACGTATATTGTTATGCGATCTGACTGATAAAGATCTTCGTAGAATATGTAGGAGCCAATATGGGCATCCAGGTCCCTCTATTGGTTATTGACCAGAGAGGTGTCTTGGTCATGTCTACATAGTTCTCGAACCCATAGGGTCCGCACGCTTAACATTCGTTGACAATATAGTACTATATGAGTTATGTATGTTGGTGACCAAATGTTGTTCGGAGTCCGGGATGAGATCACGGACATGACGAGGAACTCCGGAATGGTCCAGAGATAAAGTTTGATATATGGGATAATAGTGTTTGGTCACCAGAAGGGTTCCGGAATTCACCGGAAGGGGTTCCGGATGTTTCCCGAAATGTTTGGGTACGAGAACACTTTATTTGGGCCAAAGGGGAAAGCCCACAAGGTTTTTGGAAAGCGTAAAAGGAAGTTTTGCAGAGTCCAGGGGCTAGACGCCAGGGTCCCTGGCGTCTGGGGCCAGACGCCGGGAACCCTGGCGTCCCAGACGCCGGGAACCCTGGCGTCTGGCCCTGGAGTCCGAGAAGGACTCTTGCCTTTCGGGTGAAACCGACTTTGTGGAGGATTTTACTTCAAGTTTCGACCCCAAGGCTCAACATATAAATGGAGGGGTAGGGCTAGCACCCAAGACACATCAAGAAACACCAAGCCGTGTGCCGGTAACCCCATCCCCTCTAGTTTATCCTCCTTCATAGTTTCCGTAGTTCTTAGGCGAAGCCCTACGGAGATTGTTCTTCACCAACACCGTCACCACGCTGTCGTGCTGCCGGAACTCATCTACTACTTCGCCCCTCTTGCTGGATCAGGCGAGGACGTCACCGAGCCGAACGTGTGTAGAACTCGGAGGTGTCGTGCTTTCGGTACTTGGATCGGTCGGATAGTGAAGACGTACGACTACATCAACCGTGTTGATATAACGCTTCCGCGAACTGTCTACAAGGGTATGTAGACAACACTCTCCCTTCTCGTTGCTATGCATCACCATGATCCTGTGTGTGCGTAGGAATTTTTTTTGAAATTACTACGTTCCCCAACACGAGGGACTCACGCGTAGCCTCCTACTGGATTGAGGGAAATACTTACGCTACTTTGCTACATCATCCCTTCCTCTTCGGGGAAAACTAACGCAGTGCTCAAGAGGTAGCAAGAAGGATTTCTGGCGCCGTTGCCGGGGAGGTCTACGCAAAAGTCAACATACCAAGTACCCATCACATACCCTTATCTCCCGCATTACATTATTTGCCAGTTGCCTCTCATTTTCCTCTCCCCCACTTCACCCTTGCCGTTTTATCCGCCCTCTCTCTCTCTCTCTATCCTCCCTCTCTATTTGCCTCTTTTTGCCCGCTTGCTTTTTGTTTGCTTGTGTGTTAGTTTGCTTGCTTGTCACGATGGCTCAAGATAATACTAAATTATGTGACTTCACCAATACCAACAACAATGATTTTATTAGCACTCCGATTGCTCCTCTTACCGATACTGAATCTTGTGAAATTAATACTGCCTTGTTGAATCTTGTCATGAAAGATCCGTTCTCCGACCTTCCTAGTGAAGATGCCGCTACTCATCTAAATAGCTTCGTTGATTTGTGTGACATTCAAAAGAAGAAAGATGTCGATAATGATATTGTTAAATTGAAGCTATTTCCTTTTTCGCTTAGAGATCGTGCTAAAGCTTGGTTTTCATATTTGCCTAAAAATAGTATTGATTCATGGAACAAGTGCAAAGATGCTTTTATCTCTAAGTATTTTCCTCCCACTAAGATCATCTCTCTTAGAAACGATATTATGAATTTTAAGCAACTTGGTCATGAACATGTTGCACAAGCTTGGGAGAGAATGAAACTAATGATACGTAATTGCCCTACTCATGGTTTAAATTTGTGGATGATTGTCCAAAAAAATTATGCTGGATTGAATTTTGCTTCTAGAAATCTTTTAGATTCGGCCGCAGGAGGCACTTTTATGTAAATCACCTTAGGAGAAGCTACTAAACTCCTAGATAATATTATGGTTAATTATTCTCAATGGCATACTGAAAGTACTAATAAAAAGGTGCATGCGATAGAAGAAATCAATGTTTTGAGTGGAAAGATGGATGAACTTATGAAATTATTTGCTAATAAGAGTGGTTCTTCTGATCCTAATGATATGCCCTTGTCTACTTTTATTGAGAATAATAATGAATCTATGGATGTAAATTTTGTTGGTAGGAACAATTTTGGCAACAACGCGTATAGAGGAAATTACAATCCTAGGCCTTATCCTAGTAATCCCTCTAATAATTATGGTAATTCCTACAACAATTCTTATGGAAATTATAATAAGATGCCCTCTGATTTTGAATCTAATATTAAAGAATTTATTACTTCGCAAAAGAATTTTAATGCTATGATTGAAGAAAAATTGCTTAAGATTGATGATTTGGCTAGGAACGTTGATAGAATTGCTCTTGATGTTGATTCTTTGAAACTTAGATCTATTCCACCTAAGCATGATATCAATGAGTCTCTCAAAGCCATGAGAATTTCCATTGATGAGTGCAAAGAAAGAACCGCTAGGATGCGTGCTAAGAAAGATGCCTTTATAAGAGCGTGTTCTTCTAGTTCCTATGAAAATAAAGATGAACATATAAAAGTTATTGATGTGTTGCCTATTAAATCTTTGCTTTCCAATATGAATCTTGATAATGATGGGACTGAATATTATCCACCTTTACCTGGAAGGCGTTCCAATAATTCGGAATTTGTTGATCTTGATGCTAAAATTGATAAAAGTGGGATTGAAGAAATTAAAACCCTAGATGTTGCTAAACACACTATTATGGATTTCAAGGAATTTAACTATGAAAATTGCTCTTTGATTGACTGTATTTCCTTGTTGCAATCCGTGCTAAATTCTCCTCACGCTTATAGTCAAAATAAAGTGCTTACTAAACATATCGTTGATGCCTTGATGCAATCTTATGAAGAAAAACTTGAATTGGAAGTTTCTAACCCTAGAAAACTTTATGATGAGTGGGAACCAACTATTAAAATTAAAATTAAAGATCATGAATGCTCTGCTTTATGTGATTTGGGTGCTAGTGTTTCCACGATTCCAAAGACTTTGTGTGATTTGTCAGGTTTCCGTGATTTTGATGATTGCTCTCTAAACTTGCACCTTGCGGACTCCACTATTAAAAAACCTATGGGAAGAATTAATGATGTTCTTATTGTTGCAAATAGGAATTATGTGCCCGTAGATTTTATTGTTCTTGACATAGATTGCAATCCTTCATGTCCTATTATTCTTGGTAGACCTTTCCTTAGAACGATTGGTGCAATTATTGATATGAAGGAAGGAAATATTAGATTCCAACTTCCATTAAGGAAAGGCATGGAACACTTTACTAGAAATAAAATTAAATTACCTTATGAATCTATTATGAGAGCCACTTATGGATTGCCTACCAAAGATGGCAATACCTAGATCTATTCTTGCTTGTTATGCCTAGCCAGGGGCGTTAAACGATAGAGCTTGTTGGGAGGCAACCCAATTTTATTTTTATTCCTTGCTTTTTGCTCCTGTTTATTAATAAATAATTTATCTAGCCTCTGTTTTGGTTGTGTTTTTTGTGTTTAATTAGTGTTTGTGCCAAGTAGAACCATTGGGAATACTTGGGGAAAGTCTTGTTGAACTTGCTGTAAAAAACAGAAACTTTAGCGCTCACAAGAACTGCTGTAATTTTTATTTGGAGACTGCTATTTAGTTAATTCTTTTTGAAGATGATTAATATATAAATTACTCACGTCCAGAAATTTATTTTAGAATTTTTGGGGTTCCATATCTTGCTCTATCTACAGATTACTACAGACTGTTCTGTTTTGACAGATTCTATTTTTCATGTGTTGTTTGCTTATTTTGATGAATCTATGGCTAGTAAAATAGTTTATAAACCATAGAGAAGTTGGAATACAGTAGGTATAACACCAATATAAATAAAGAATGAGTTCATTACAGTACCTTGAAGTGGTCTTTTATTTTTCTTTCGCTAACGAAACTCACGAGATTTTCTACTTTAAGTTTTGTGTTGTGAAGTTTTCAAGTTTTGGGTAAAGATTTGATGGATTATGGAACAACGAGTGGCAAGAGCCTAAGATTGGGGATGCCCATGGCACCCCCAAGATAATCTAAGGACACCTAAAAGCCAAAGCTTTGGGATGCCCCGGAAGGCATCCCCTCTTTCGTCTACTTCTATCGGTAACTTTACTTGGAGCTATATTTTTATTCGCCACATGATATGTGTTTTGCTTGGAGCGTCTTGTCTTATTTGATTCTTTGATTGTTAGTTTACCAGAATCATCCTTGCTATACACACCTTTTGAGAGAGCCATACATGATTTAGAATTTGTTAGAATACTCTATGTGCTTCGCTTATACCTTTTGAGTTATATAATTTTGCTCTAGTACTTCACTTATATCTTTTAGAGCATGGTGGTAGATTTGTTTTATAGAAACTATTGATCTCTCATGCTTCACTCAAATTATTTTGAGAGTCTTAATAGCATGGTAATTTGCTTAAAATCCGAATATGCTAGGTATTCAAGATTAGTAAAATTTTCTTAAGAGTGTTTTGAATACTAAGAGAAGTTTGAAGCTTGATGATTGTTTTGAGATATGGAGGTAATAATATCAAAGTCGTGCTAGTTGAGTAGTTCTGAAATTGAGAAATACTTGTGTTGAAGTTTGCAAGTCCCGTAGCATGCACGTATGGAAAACGTTATGCAACAAATTTGAAACATGAGGTGTTATTTGATTGTCTTCCTTATGAGTGGCGGTCGGGGACGAGCGATGGTCTTTTCCTACCAATCTATCCCCCTATGAGCATGCGCGTAGTACCGAGGTTTTTGATGACTTGTAGATTTTTGCAATAAGTATGTGAGTTATTTATGACTAATGTTGAGTCCATGGATTATACGCACTCTCACCCTTCCATCCTTGCTAGCCTCTTCAGTACCGTGCATTGCCCTTTCTCACATTGAGAGTTGGCGCAAACTTCGCCGGTGCACCCAAACCCCGTGATATGATACGCTCTTTCACACATAAACCTCCTTATATCTTCCTCAGAACAGCCACCATACCTACCTATTATGGCATTTCCATAGCCATTTCGAGATATATTGCCATGCAACTTTCCATCATTCCGTTCATCATGACACATTCATCATTGTCATATTGCTTAGCATGATCATGCAGTTGACATAGTATTTGTGGCAAAGCCACCGTTCATAATTCTTTCATACATGTCACTCTTGGTCCATTGCATATCCCGGTACACCGCTGGAGGCATTCATATAGAGTCATCTTTTGTTCTAGTACCGAGTTGTAATCATTGAGTTGTAAATAAATAGAAGTGTGATGATCATCATTTTCTAGAGCATTGTCCCAAGTGAGGAATAAAAAAAGAGAAAGACCATAAAAAGGCCCAAAAAAGAGAAAGGCCATAAAAAAGAAAAGGCCATAAAAATGAGAGAAAAGAGAGAAGGGACAATGTTACTATCCTTTGCCACACTTGTGCTTCAAAGTAGCACCTTAATCTTCATGTTAGAGAGTCTCTTGTTTTGTCACTTTCATATACTAGTGGGAATTTTTCATTATAGAACTTGGTTTGTATATTCCAACAATGGGCCTCCTCAAGTGCCCTAGGTCTTCGTGAGCAAGCAAGTTGGATGCACACCCACTAGTTTCTTTTGTTGAGCTTTCATACATTTATAGCTCTAGTGCATCAGTTGCATGGCAATCCCTACTCCTTGCATTAACATCAGTCAGTGGGCATCTCCATAGCCCATTGATTAGCCTCGTTGATGTGATACTTTCTCCTCTTTTCTCTTCTCCACATAACCCCCTCATTATATTCTATTCCACCCATAGTGCCATGTCCATGGCTCGTGCTCACATATTGCGTGAAAGTTTATAGGTTTGAGATTACTAAAGTATGAAACAATTGTTTGGCTTGTCATCGGGGTTGTCCATGATGAGAGCATTCTTGTGTGACGAATATGAAACATGACTAAACTATATGATTTTGTAGGGATGAAGTTTATTTGACCATGTTATTTTAAGAAGACATAATTGCTTAGTTAGTATGCCTGAAGTATTATTATTTTTATGTCAATATGAAATTTTGTCTTGAATCTTTCGGATCTGAATATTCATACCACAATTAAGAAGAATTACATTAAAATTATGCCATGTAGCACTCCGCATCAAAAATTCTGTTTTTATCATTTACCTACTCGAGGACGAGCAGGAATTAAGCTTGGGATGCTTGATACGTCTCCAATGTATCTATAATTTTTGATTGCTCCATGCTATATTATCTACTGTTTTGGACATTATTGGGCTTTATTATCCACTTTTATATTATTTTTGGGACTAACCTATTAACCGGAGGCCCAGCCCAGAATTGTTGTTTTTTGCCTGTTTTAGGGTTTCGAAGAAAAGGAATATCAAACGGAGTCCAAATGGAATGAAACCTTCGGGAACGTGATTTTATCAACGAATAAGACCAGAGAGACTTGGACCCTATGTCAAGAAAGGAAACAGGAGGCCACGAGGTTGGGGGGCGCGCCCACCCCCACCAGGCGCGCCCTCCACCCTCGTGGGCCCCCAGTTGCTCCACCGACGTACTCCTTCCTTCTATATATATCCACGTACCCCAAACGATCAGAAACAGAGCCAAAACCCTAATTCCACCGTCGTAACTTTCTGTATCCACGAGATCCCATCTTGGGGCCTGTTTCGGAGCTCCGCCGGAGGGGGCATCGATCATGGAGGGCTTCTACATCAACACCATAGCCCCTCCGATGAAGTGTGAGTAGTTCACCTCAGACCTACGGGTCCATAGTTAGTAGCTAGATGGCTTCTTCTCTCTTTTTGGATCTCAATACAATGTTCTCCCCCTCTCTTGTGGAGATCTATTCGATGTAATCTTCTTTTTGCGGTGTGTTTGTTGAGACCGATGATTTGTGGGTTTATGATCAAGTCTATCTACAAATAATATTTGAATCTTCTCTGAATTCTTTTATATATGATTGGTTATCTTTGCAAGTCTCTTCGAATTATCAGTTTGGTTTGGCCTACTAGATTGATCTTTCTTTCAATGGGAGAAGTGCTTAGCTTTGGGTTCAATCTTGCGGTGTCCTTTCCCAGTGACAGTAAGGGCAGCAAGGCACGTATTGGATTGTTGCCATCGAGGATAACAAGATGGGGTTTTCTTCATATTGCATGAGTCTATCCCTCTACATCATGTCATCTTGCTTAAGGCGTTACTCTGTTTTTAACTTAATACTCTAGATGCATGCTGGATAGCGGTAGATGACTGGAGTAATAGTAGTAGATGCAGGCAGGAGTCGGTCTACTTGTCTCGGATGTGATGCCTATATACATGATCATACCTAGATATTCTCATAACTATGCTCAATTCTGTCAATTGCTCAACCGTAATTTGTTCACCCACTGTAGCATACTTATGCTCTTGAGAGAAGCCTCTAGTGAAACCTATGGCCCCCGGGTCTATCTTTATCATATTGATCTCCTACTACTTAGTTATTTCCTTTGCCTTTATTTTACTTTGCATCTTTAATCATAAAAATACCAAAAATATTATCTTATCATATCTATCATATCTCACTCTCGTAAGTGGCCCTATAGGGATTGACAACCCCTATTTGCGTTGGTTGCGAGGATTTATTTGTTTTGTGCAGGTGCGAGGGACTCGCGCGTAGCCTCCTACTGGATTGATACCTTGGTTCTCAAAAACTGAGGGAAATACTTACGCTGCTTTGCTGCATCATCCCTTCCTCTTCGGGGAAAACCAACGCACTGCTCAAGAGGTAGCAACGTCATTCTGGATATGAGCTGGTACTTGGACAATCAAGTTTTGATTGATAGTTCCTCTAAGTCTATTCAACTTACTCATCCTTGATCAGAGCATCTACTTCTGCTCCCCCGAATTGGAAATCATAATCCCTTTGTATTTTATATTTAGAAGATTCCATAACCTGGTGCATTTGTGTTCTTTCTGCTTCTGATTGAGTACCGATACTCACATCAGATACTTTGTGGACCACCAGATCCTTTGTTGGATTATTATCTGAAAGTGTCATTCATATTTAAGACCTTGTGAGTTCTTCCCCTGTTACAAACGCCTTTGGTAGTAGTGTACCATCTAATTCTGTCGTCTGTACTCCGCTTCGAGCTAGTATCTGTTGCTTATATAATGTGTTGTATGGGTTCCTAAAATGTCCCGATGGGTTGTATCTATGCAATGGCCATCTGTGTGAACCCGGAAGTTTTCGCGGATCATACTCTCCTGGTATTTCACCAGGAAATTTTCACACTCAAGATGTTTTTAACAAAGGAGTGAATGAGAAGTTGTGCATTGGAGAAGTGGGAGTCGACCTTGAACCTTTGTGTTCATGCCCATGGACACGATGTAAATCGTATCGTGGAAGATTTTCATAAAAACCTAATTATCCCCTTGATAAAAATTCATCTTGTATGTGTGATTTGGTCATTTGCGATCGTGGTTCCGACCATATTCTTCTCCTTTGATTCCATTTCCCAGACATCTTCTGCAGATCAATACACAACCCCAACCTATATTCTTATCTACTTTCAAGTATTACCCTCTAGTATCTCGAGAATATCACGGAACTACATTACTTCTCATGTGTTCTTCATCAAGTATTACTTCTCACCAATTTTATTTTTCCCCGGGTTCTGGGTTGTTTGTCACTCAAGAACATCGATAAGCGAATCGAGTTCGCACTATGATTCATAACTCTTAATAATCGTTGTTGCTTATGAGTTTCCACTCAATCATGTCATTCCCTGCCGATTGGCTACATCGGCATCGCCATGCTAAATCTTGACATTGCTACCTAGTCATTCATCCCCGGAACACAATTCTGATAGTGCGCTAAAATGTGTATTTGAAATGACATTTGTTTTACGCATCGACAGTAACCTACACTACTACTAGAGCCCTAATAAAAGCTTGTTGATGATGTTTCTCTTTCCTCCAAATGAGTGATCAGACCGCCAAGTCATCCAGGAGGAAGTTCCTCCTTGGGGGCATCGTTCAATGTGTGTGTGAAGAGATTGAATGCCACCAACTTGCGGAAATCTGTGATGTACTCTTACAAAACAAAAAGAAATGGGCAACAAACATAACAGTGAAAAGGAGGCTCTTAAGTAAACCTATTCAAACGTCGGGCCAGGCCGGGGTTCGGGCGAGGCTTGTAAAAGTGTGACTGTCGGTGTCAAAACCGGCGGATCTCGGGTAGGGGGTCCCGAACTGTGCGTCTAGGCCGGATGGTAACAAGAGGCAAGGGACACGAAGTTTTACCCAGGTTCGGGCCCTCTTGATGGAGGTAAAACCATACGTCCTGCTTGATTAATATTGATGATATGGGTAGTACAAGAGTAGATCTACCATGAGATCGGAGAGGCTAAACCCTAGAAGCTAGCCTATGGTATGATTGTTGTGTCCTACGGACTAAAACCCTCCGGTTTATATAGACACCGGAGAGGGTTAGGGTTACATAGAGTCAGTTACAATGGTAGGAGATCTACATATTCGTATCGCCAAGCTTGCCTTCCACGCCAAGGAAAGTCCCTTCCGGACACGGGACGAAGTCTTCAATCTTGTATCTTCATAGTCCAGGAGTTCGGCTGAAGGTATAGTCCGGCTACCCGAACACCCCCTAATCCAGGACTCCCTCAGTAGCCCCCGAACCAGGCTTCAATGATGATGAGTCCGGCGCGCAGATTGTCTTCGGCATTGCAAGGCGGGTTCTCCTCCAAATTCCGTGTAACTGTCGAATAAAGTCCGATTTCTTGTAAATGTTGCGCTCCTTGGATTCTAGCCCAATAATGGCCGTCTCCCACGTGTCAAACGAATATGAAAAGTCTGAGTGTTCTTACATCCACGCCCCTAGCCACGTAAATGAGCGGCCCATTTAAGGGGACGAGGATTTAGATCCAAACCACACCTTCTCCCCTTCGCGAGTGTTCATCAGAGCGCATCCAACAAAGGTCCATTCCACCATGGCTAGCCGTCACAACTCCTCCTTTCGCCCTTCCAGCCCTCAGCCCGGATATTGGGAGAGATGCTCCATCCCGCATAGCGAGCTAGTGATGCTCCAGACCAAGGGATTTCTCCCCCCGGCCTATATGGTCCCGGTTCGAGACGGTCTTGCCATCTATAATGGCGGAGAGCAAGCGGAGAGTACCCCTAATCCCTCCAAAGGAGAGCGGGTATGCCTTGTCCCTTATCTAATAAGAGGGCTCAGATTTCCAATCCATCCGTTTCTCCGGGGGCTCCTGGAGTTCTATGGCCTCCAGCTACACAATCTTACGTCTGCCTCCGTATTGCATATCGCGGGCTTCGTAGCCCTCTGCGAGCTGTTTTTGGGTGTTGAGGCTCATTTCAGGCTGTGGAAAGAGATATTCTGCCTTGTGCCCCGTTCTCAGAAGGGGTCAATATATCAAGTGGGCGGAGCCGAAGTGTGGCACATCGCCGGGACCGGATATCTATCCGAAACCCCAAAGAAGGCGTCTGAGGATTGGCCTTCGGAATGGTTTTACATAGAGGACGTCCCGCTGCCGGATCCTGTCTGGATCGGCCTCCCTGAGTTCGACAGTGCTCCACTAAAGAAGCGCCTAAGTTGGCGTCCACGAAGCCCTCAGAGGGAAAGTGACAAGGACGTTCCTTACCTGATGGCCGGATAAGATTGTTAGCTCATTCCGGACTGACCATGATCGGGGTCATGGCCGCATGCATCATGCGAGGGGTGCAGCCGCTATAGTATAGAGGCCACCCCATGTGGGACTTCAACGGGGAGGACGACGCCACCCGCTACGGCCGTAAGGGGCCGGATTCGGCTGCGGCTCTAACAAAGACCTTGTCCGCTTTGTACAAGGGAGAAGAGGAGGAATTTCTCCGTGTCGACCCACAGGGTGGATTTTCTATGTACAATCCCCCAAGCTGGGTAAGTGGTCACATTTACTTGCCCATCCGTTTTATATTCCCATTGTTAAATATTCAGTCTAACGACTTCAACGCAGGAACTGCGCCAGGCTGTTAAAAAAATAAATAGCCCTCCTCCACAACCCGAGGACCCAGGACGGTCCCTCGACCCGGCCTCTCAAGAGGATCCGGACTTATCTGTGGAGCTGATTGATGGAGTGTTCATTACAGCCGATTACCCAGGGCTAATCCCGGCCTCCCAGGTAACTGAGATTGAAGCCCCAGTACCCCGAATAGGGGTCCGCCCTCTCGTGTTTTCAGTTTCCTGATTGCAACCGAGCTTTGCAGGGGAGGTTTTTGAGACAGGAGGGCGAACCTGCTGTGACAAGCCAACGAGGGGCCGCAGGGCCCCGTGGGCAGAAAAGAGGTGCATTCCGGACCGAGGCGTCAGCGCAAAGGTATGGCGCGCCCCCTTATCCCAGGTGTTATACCTTCAAGGCATATTAACACTCGTGCTCTCTTTAGGACAAAGAGACCTCGCCGGACTATATCCGGAGAGGCTGCCAATCGCGCCTCCACCAGCCAGGCTCCAAAGCCTGGTCCGGAGGCGGAGGCGAACACAAGGCGCGCACCGGACGCTCCTCCAACGGAGGATGTGGATAGGTTGTCTGCCACCAACTCTGAGGTGGAGAGTGCCATGAACCACAGGCGTCGCCGGACAATTCTTAGCGATGCTTGTTTCTCCCAAGAGGCATTAGATGCCTTCAATTCGGGAGATGCGTACCTCCGTGCCGCTCAAAATGGTCTAGCCAGAGCCATGGAGCAATATGTAAAAGACATACGGGTAAGAAAATTTTGGTTATTATATATATACCAGTAGCCCCCGAGACTTGAAACAGTTAGAATAACTGATTTAAGGATCATTTGTTATGCAGGTTCTTACAGAAAAGAATTCCCTACTGTCCCAGGAGCTGGAAGAGTGCAAAGCCCAACTTGAGGCCGCACTAGCTGTGGCAGGGGAGCCCAAGGAGACCCCCTCTGGTAATATACACTTCGAAAGATAAGTATTTTGCGAAGCACGGCATGGGTGCGAATCTGACAAATGAAATTGCAGATGGCGCCGGATTGAATCCGGAAAGGTAACACCTCCTACGCCAGCTGAAGGCTGGTGAGAAGGTGCTGACAAAGGTGAGGCGGGAGAAGAACGATCTCCAAGATGCCAACACCAAGCTGGGCGTCGACCTGAAAGATGTTCGTGCCCAGCTGTCACACTCCGTTAAGGAGAATCAGCGGCTTCGGCGCGGCATATTTAGTAAGTGCTTGAACGAACCTTTGAAAAAAAAGTTCGGCAGGGAAGTCGACTAACAGAGTAATGTCTGTAGGTGTGCTAACAGGTCGTCCTGTAGAGGAGATGCCCGGTTCTATGGGTGACCTTCTTCCCAAGCTCTCGCAACTGCTCGAGCGAGTTCGGCAGGTGATGCAAGGCGTCGCCCAGGCCTTGTGGCCATTCATCTCCATGCACGAAGGTCTTGGAGAGCTTGCGGAGAAGCTAAAGGGAGCACGGCTGTCAGGACCCCGACTCGATGTCACATTGATCTAGCTGGTAACACCTCATATCACTTTGCGGCCTCACGCACGGTATCCCCACGGGTGTCGTCTTACCTTTTCCCGGGACCGTTTGCGCCTTTTGGCTCGCGTATATGAAAGTGTCGCTAGCATCCATATGATAAAGAGCCCGGGCTGACATGACTAGTCGTAAACCCAAAGTGGCACAGACTTACAGGGACAGGCATCCATGGCCCAGCTTCGAACGTGTCGGTCATCAGCAAGTGGGTCCGGGCTGTAGCACTGGGCTAGCAGGACTCCGGTAAACCGGGCTGTAGCGGGCTAACAGGACTCCGGTACTCAAAGCGTGACATTTCCCCGAAGGGACAGACACAGGAACGAAGAAGGACACATGCCGGCCAGCCTAAGTGTTCCAGAGCAGTAGCAAGCTACCATGGCTCAGCGGTAACACTAGGAGACATTTCCCGGTAAGAGAGGCTACTAAAGATAAACAACTAGATAGTCAGATTCCACACATACCAAGCATTTCAATCATACACACAATATGCTCGATATGTGCAAATACAACGAAGCATCACAACATGACTCTATGACACAAGTACTTTATTTAAGGCTCAGTGAGCCATACATAACATACACACAAAGGTACGGGTCTCACGACCCAACATACAAGTCATACAATCATACAAGCTAGCAGCGGAAGTAAGTTGTCTGAGTACAGACAACTAGTAAAATAAAAGAGGCTTGGAAAGCCTCTGGCTATACTATGTGGTCCTTCACAAGCTCAGGGTCACCACCTGGGTCTTTAGCCTACTCGTTGATGTCAACGTCTACATAGAACCCATCAGAAGGGGTTGCAGCGTCTTCTGTAAAAATGTAGATTATAGCAACATGAGTACAAAGGTACTCAGCAAGACTTACATCAGATCCTACATACATGCATAGTATCAAGAAGGGTTGGTGGAGTTATTGCAGCAAGCCAGCTTTGACTCTTGGCTAGGCTATCCTACGATACTTCAACTTGAAATAGTTTTGCGCACACGAGTCCACTATTCACCACTTCAATACACTACCGAGGATCCACCTCCGTCCTCCTACGGAGGAGCCATCCTCGACACTCACACTTATCTTGAGGCTTTTAGTAGTTTCCATTTACTTGTCTATGAACTGTATAGGCAACCAAGTAGTCCTTTACCGCGGACGCGGCTATTCGAATAGATCATGTTAACCCTGCAGGGGGTACTTCTTCATACACGCTCTCACCACTTACCGTCGTTTACACGACATGTACTCGGCAACCTTCAAGCGGAAGCCCAACGTGGGTGTCGGCCACGACCTACCTAATCACCTAAGCCTCCAGTCCAGGTTTATCGCCTATTCAGGCTCCATCCGCAGGGAGTCCGGCCGAGGTTTCCCATACGGCCCCGAACGATGTGAACAGGGTTCCCGAGATACCTAACGGGTATTCGGTACACCCGGCCATGTACCTACCGCATCACAGCCCACCCCTACGGTCAGCGCTGTCCACGGCCTCCAGTAGGCTACAAACACCAGAAACTACTTGCAACTCCTGGACGGAGAACTAGGGTGAATAAGAAGTCGAGAGGGTCCATTGGTTTCGGGCCCAATGCATGGTAGTAGCTGATTCTTAAATCACACATACAGATCTCAGTGCTTAAGGTCGGCTTCAATGAAACAACCCACCATGTACTCCTACATGGCCTCTCATCGATACCTTTACCAAAACGTGTTCACCACACCACTCTCATTACCGACATAATCATTTCACTCTAGCCCATCACCCAGATGAACCAGACCTGACACGACTCTAAGCATAGCAGGCATAGCAAGGTAGGAACAACACATACATATGGCTCAATCAACTCCTACACATGCTAGTGGGTTTCATCTAGTTACTGTGGCAATGACAGGTCATGCAGAGGAAATGGGTTCAACTACCGTAGCACACAACAGTTTGAATCGCGTTGTCTTAATGCAGTAAAAGAGAGCAGGAGCAAGAACATGGGATTGTATCGATATGATCAAATGGTTGGTTGCTTGCCTGATGGTTCGATGCACGGATACGGTTCTTCGTTAGGGTAGTCACGGTACTCCTCGGGGACAGATCCTGTCGTAAAGGATAACGATACACAGGCATCACCAAACAATGTGCAACAATATGATGCATGCATGAAACATGGCAATATGAGTGTGTTGGGCTAATGCAACTAAAGCCAGAAGGGTTTGAACAAATTTGAATCAAAGATTCAAATTTCAATTTCAAATATGGCCTTTTAAAGTGCTTTTCCTTGTTCTGATTAAAACATCCATTTAACTTGTTGGATCATGCATGAAAATAGTACAGATGGATAGATTGGATTTTTCTGATCATTTTTCATATATAATTTGTCCAATTTGGAGTTACAGAATAAAAGTTATGAATTTTTGAAGTTTAATTAATATTCTGGAATTTCCTGATTTAATTTAAATCCAGAAATATCATTTACTGCGTCAGCCTGACGTCACAGTGACATCAGCAGTCAACAGGGCTGGCTCGGGTCAAACCTGACGTGTGGGGTCCACACGTCAGTGACACAGGGGCTAATCCCGTGTTGACCCGGGCTGGTTAGCTTTGACTAAGCCCTGGGGCCCACTTGTCAGCGTCAGTAGGTGGTGGTTTAGTGGCTAATTAACTAGGCCATGTCAGCTCGCCGGAGTTCTGGCCGGCGGCGACCATCAGTGCGGCGGCGATAGTGGTTTTGGTCGTTTCGGCCACCAAATGAACCGCGGAGGCCACCGGAGTGAAGATGAGGACGACCCGCGGCTCTTGGCGGAGTCCGTTGGGGTCGGGGTGGCCGGAGTCGACGGCGGCGAGCTCGGCTGCGGCGGCCGGGGTTCGGTCGTGCACGGGAACGGTGTTGCAGGGTGTTAGGGGGGGTGTTGGAGCGTGCTACGTGCTCCTAGTGAGATGTGGAGCACGATGGCGTGCTCGGTTGGGCGCTACGGCGATCGTGGCCACGACGGCGACATCGCCGGCGGCGTGAAGCTTTCGGCCGCGGTGGGGCTAGGGCCTAGGGGTCGGGAGAGAGCAGGGGAGAAGGGGGAAACGGTGGCGTAGCTCACCGCGGTTGCAGTGGGCGTCGAAGCGGGCTCGGGGACGCGTCGGAGACGACGAATTTGACGGCGACGGTGGTCGGAGTCCGAAGAGGGGAACGGCGACGTGGCGGCGATGCAGGGCTTCCGGCCGTGAGAGAGAGAGAGTGAGGGAGAGGAAGGAGAGAGCCGGGGAGAGTGAATGAGGTGTCGGCGAGGTCGGGGCGACGACCAGAAGACGATCCACGCGGCGCAACGACGACCAGGGCGATGCAGAGAGGCTGGGTGGTGCGTGGCGAGCTCGGGCGCGCCATGCTCACCTCCCTGCCTGCTCTGGCGAGGGGAAGCAGCTGGCTGGCACGGGCCAGCACAGTGCTGGGCCGGCTGGGCTGGGTCGGTTGCTGGCTGGGCCGGCCAGCTGGCTGGGCCGCACAGGTAAGTCTTCCCCTTTCTTTTCTGTTTTCTGTTTTTATTTAATATAACTGCAACTTTGTTGAATTAAATAAAATACCTAGGCAACTCCAAAAATCACCAAACTACTCCTGGTCCATAGTTGGATTATTTCCAACATGAAACATTTTAGTTTGGAGATATTTGAGCATTTAAATATTTTATATAATTTTAAATGCCCAAATTCAAATAGTTATGATTTAATTCAAAACCCTAGGATGGCCTAGGAAAATGTGCACCACTTTTGGCAGAGGTTCTGAACCAAGGCAAAAATGATGGGCATTTTAGAAGGGCATTTCAGGTTCATTGAAAAATTATTTTAGTAAACCCTAGTTGGTTTCAGAGGGGACTGGGGGTTCTGTCATCCCCATTTCAAGTTTCTGATGAATGAGTAAACATGATGCAACACTCTAATGCATAACTAGCTAGGGTGTGACAACTCACCCCCACTCAAAAGAATCTCGTCCCGAGATTTGGGTTCCTCCGGGAAGAAGGCGGGATATTCAAGTCGAAGACGATCCTCCCTTTCCCAGGTTGCTTCATCTTCAGAATGGTGCGACCATTGAACCTTGAGAAACTTGATATTATGATGTCGCGTGGTACGTTCGGCTTGATCGAGGATACGAATGGGGTACTCTCGATAGGTAAGATTATCTTGGAGATCAAGCGTTTCGTGGTCCACTTCACGGATAGGATCCGAGAAGCAACGCCTGAGTTGAGAAATGTGGAAGACATCGTGAACTCTGGAGAGGTGCGGAGGTAGTTCCAATTGGTAGGCAACTTCTCCTCGTTTGGCAAGAATGCGAAAAGGTCCAATGTAACGAGGAGCCAATTTGCCTTTGATACCGAAACGATGGGTTCCCTTCAGAGGGGTGACCCGAAGATAAGCCTTCTCATCAACCTCGAAAGTCATAGCCTTATGTTTTCGGTCATATTGACTCTTTTGACGAGATTGGGCTGTTTTCAACTTTTCACGGACGATACGAACTTGTTCTTCTGCTTCCTGAATCATATCCGGGCCAAAGAATTGTCTTTCCCCGGTCTCTGACCAGTTAAGGGGTGTTCGACATCGCCGTCCATAGAGGACTTCAAAAGGGGCTTTACCCAAGCTGGATTGATAGCTGTTGTTGTAAGCGAATTCGGCAAATGGAAGGCACTTCTCCCAGTCCATTCCGAACGAGATAACAGAGGCTCGAAGCATGTCTTCTAGAATCTGATTGACGCGTTCCACTTGACCACTTGACTGAGGATGGAAAGCGGTGCTAAAGGAGAGACGGGTTCCCATAGCATTTTGGAAACTTTCCCAAAATCGAGAGGTGAAAAGACTTCCTCGATCCGAATTGATTTCCAAAGGGACACCATGAAGAGACACTATTCGGGAGATGTATAAGTCTGCCAGCTGACTAGCGGTTATACTCTCACGAACAGGTAAGAAATGAGCTACTTTGGAAAGACGATCGACCACAACGAAAATAGCATTATTCCCTCTTTTGGTCCTGGGAAAACCGGTAATGAAATCCATACCAATTTTATCCCATTTCCATTCAGGAATAGCTAATGGTTGAAGGGTGCCAGCAGGCCGTTGATGCTCTGCTTTTACACGACGACAGACGTCGCAATTAGCAATATACTGCGCGATTTCTCTCTTCATCCTAGTCCACCAGAACCTCTGGCGTAGGTCCTGATACATTTTTGTGCTACCGGGGTGAATGGTGAGAGGAGATTCATGAGCTTCCTTAAGGATTAATCGCCTTAGGTTGCGCACTTTGGGAACTACTAGTCGATTCCCGAAGTATACGACTCCTTGATCATTAACGGAGAAACAATTCGCAATTCCTTTCTGAATGTTTCTCTTGATGCGGGAGATTCCCGGATCTACCTTCTGTGCGTTGATAATTTGATCCGTAAGGGTAGGTTTTGCCACCAAGGTGGAGAGAAAACCTTGAGGTACAATGTGAAGGTTAAGCTTCCGAAATTCCTCATGGAGAAGCGGTTGACTTTGTTGTAACATCAGGTTGTTACAATAAGATTTACGACTTAGCGCATCAGCCATGACGTTGGCTTTCCCTGGGGTATAGGTTATCCCTAAGTCGAAGTCTGTGATCAATTCAACCCAACGTCTCTGCCTGAGATTCAAATCTGGTTGGGTGAAAATATACTTCAGACTTTGGTGATCAGTGAATATTTCGCAACGATTACCGAGGAGATAATGTCGCCAGGTCTTAAGTGCATAGACTACGGCTGCAAGCTCTAGGTCATGAGTGGGATAATTCTCCTCATGTGGGTGCAATTGCCGTGAAGCGTAAGCAATTACGTGTCGATCTTGCATGAGAATGCAACCTAGTCCTTGTCGCGAGGCGTCGCAGTAGATAACAAAGTCCTTGGAGAAGTCTGGCGGTACCAGTACGGGAGCAGAGGTCAGGCGTCTTTTCAGTTCCTGAAAGCTGTGCTCACATTGTGGAGTCCATTCGAACTTCTTATCTTTCTTGAGGAGTTCAGTTAGAGGTTTAGCAACCTTGGAGAAGTTCTCGACAAAGCGACGGCAATAGCTCGCTAAGCCTAGAAAACTCCGAACTTGCTTGACTGATTCGGGCGGAGTCCAATCAAGGACGGCTTGAACTCGCTCAGGGTTAACAGCAATACCTTTACCAGATATTACATGACCCAGATAGGTCACTTCTGACAACCAGAATTCACATTTAGAGAATTTGGCATAAAGGCGATGCTCTCGAAGTTTCTTCAACACTAGCTTTAGATGTTCGGCATGTTCTTCCTCGTTCTTGGAGTAGATGAGTATATCATCGAGATAAACCACGACGAATTTATCCAAATACTCCATGAAGATTGAGTTCATTAACCGAGAAAAGGTGGCTGGAGCGTTGGTTAATCCGAAGGACATAACGGTGTACTCGTATTGGCCATAGCGAGTAACAAAGGCCGTTTTAGGAATGTCCCCGTTTTCTGATTTTGATTTGATGGTAGCCCAACCTCAAATCCATCTTGGAGAAGACTGAGGATCCAGCGAGCTGATCATACAGGTCGTTGATCCTGGGAAGTGGATATTTGTTCTTGATTGTGACCAAATTGACAGGTCGGTAATCTACAACCATCCGGTCCGTACCATCCTTTTTCTTAACGAATAGGACGGGGCAAGCCCACGGAGATGAACTAGGGCGGATGAAACCCTTTTTCAAGGATTCATCGAGTTGTTTCTTAAGCTCGGCTAGTTCTAGGGGTGCCATCTTATAGGGTCTTCTAGCAATCGGAACGGTTCCTGGAATGAGATCTATTACGAACTCAACATCCCTGTCAGGTGGAACACCTGGCAATTCCTCTGGAAAGACATCCGGGAAGTCACGGACTACCGGAACGTCCTCAAGGTCTGGCAAAGGGCTGGCGTTAAGAGAATATAATTGTCGCTTGGCTATTCGGGTCAAGACATTGACTATCTTCCCCGAAGGATGGGTGAGTTGAACAGTCCTAGAGAAGCAATCAATTTTGGCTTGATGAGCTGACATCCAGTCCATACCCAAAATGATATTAATATCCGAAGATTTAAGGGCTATCAAGGATGCAAGGAAAACAAGTCTATCAACTTGGATCTCATTTCCATAACTTACCCTAGAGGTCTGCCATCTAGACCCAGGGGTAGAGATTTCCATAGTGGATGGCAAGTCACAGAATGCAATGTTATGCAAACGGGCATAACTTTCAGATATAAAAGAATGAGAGGCTCCTGTATCGAAAAGAACGGATGCCGGGTGGCAATTAACAAGAAGCGTACCGAGAACGACGTTGGGGTCCTCTTGAGCTTCTTCGGCAGAGATACAGTTGACATGGCCACGTGAAGCGGTGACCGGTTTGGCATGGAACACCTTCCCTGTCGGCTTGCCACGGCCAACAGCTTTAGCAGATTGATTGGGGTTGGTCTGGGGACACTCGCGCATATAATGACCAGATTCCCCACACTTGAAACAAGTCACGGAACTGGTACGTGGAGGAGCATTATTGGATGGACCCCCATAGGGCTTGGCCGGTGCAGACTGTTGAACAGGGCGAGGCGCCTGGAAAGATGGCCTCGGTGTGAACCTGGGTGGCAGGGCGGTATTGGGTGCCCACACGCGGCGTTTCTGAGGACCAGCACCGGATGAGGAACCCATATCACGTCCATGCTTGCGTGTTGCATCATAATCAGTCTGACCAGTTTCAGCACTGATGGCTTTGTTGACAAGTTTCGAAAAAGATGTGCACTCATGCAGACGGAGGTCGCGGCGAAGCTCAGGGCTAAGGCCCTTTCGGAACCTTGCTTGCTTCTTGGCGTCAGTAGAAACTTCCTCAGTTGCATATCGTGAGAGATTACCAAACTCTCTGCTATAGGCATCCACAGAAAGTCGGCCTTGGGTGAAACTGCAAAATTCTTCACGTTTACGGTCCATGAGACCCTCCGGAATGTGATGTTCACGGAAAGCCTCACTGAACTCAGCCCAAGTGGTGACATGGCCCGCTGGGCGCATGGCTCCATAATTCTCCCACCATAGACTGGCGGGGCCTTCAAGATGATATGCGGCGAAGGTGACCTTGTCATCCTCCGCTACCAACACGGAACGCAGCTTGTGAGAGATACTGCGAAGCCAGTCATCAGCGTCGAGAGGCTCGACGGAGTGGTGGAACGTGGGTGGATGCAATTTGATAAAATCACTGAGTGACACCACGTTAGCCCTCTGATGGTGTGCTGTATTCTGTTCTATACGCTCCAACAAACGGTTTGTCTCCCGCTTGTTTCTCTCAGCTTCCATCATCACCTCGGCTAGTGAAGGAGGATGAGGCAGATTTTCATTCCTGGCTTCACTGCCTTCGGCCTGCTCTTGGGAAGCAGGATTAGCGCGCGTGTTGACCATCCTAGGTAGACAAGACAATGATTTAGTCAGGATGGTAAAATTCCGACATAGGATACATAAGGTAAGGAATAACTCGAAATGCAAGATGATCATCCGTATGACATGGTAGATACAGAAACTGCTTCTTTATTCCATCGTCATGCACACCATACAAGGTTTAGTACAAGACCAAACAAAGTACTATTATGGTGAGAAAAGGATTACATCTTGTCAGAGGCATTCCAAGCTCCTATACATTATTTTCTACACCTCCGGAAAGAGTACAAACTAGGACATATCCCACGAGTCACGCGGAACGATAGATGACACAGCTAGTGCGAACTAGTGATGCTACCCCTAACTCATACCGATCCGTAGTAGTCCTCATAAAAGTCACCTCCATAGCCTGGAAGCTCAACATGTTCATCCGGAAACAGACGATCTCGCGGAGCTTGTGGACCATAGGGGCTAGGATGAGGCCTTGGACCAACAAATGGTGGCCTGCGGGGACCGCGAGGTGGGGTGATGCCTCCTACATCACGCCAAACCATCACGTCCGGCAGAGCAGATCTCACAGGATAGAGATCGCGCATATCCGAATATCCAGCTTGCACCGCCGGTGCGAACCGAGTCAAAGTGGCCCAGTGATCGGCACGGGTATTGAAGAGCTCTAACCTTAAGGCCCGATTTTCACGGTCCTTATCCTCGAGCATCTCAGCAGTGGTGCGAGTCCGTGAATCCTCCTGAGTGGAGTCAGCATAAATAGCTTGGAGATATCCTTGTGCTCCCGGAAGTGATCCTGGCATATACCGGAAGTCAGAGTCCCGAAATAAACCAGATCTGACTCGCATAATGGTCATCATAGAGTAGGCGGCATCCTGCACAGCCATCTCGATAGTAACCCCGAGTCCATAGGAGCATTTAAGAGGCTCAGTGGATCCAGGATAAGATGGAAATATCCTGACAGTGCAGAGATACTGGCTTTGATTAAAATCTCGGAATTGCTCTTCGACCGTGTACTCAGGATACCAGCGGTATCCAGCCTCAGTCATTACCCTGACCAACTTAGCAGTATGGCCGGGTACATCTAGGCATCGAGTTAGGCGAACCACTTGATTGAGGTCGCGAGTGGCCATCTGAAAGCATAATCATAATGCAAGGCATTAGAATTTCTAGCAAAATTTCGGCAGCATAACAGCTGTAAATGCTCAAAAAGGATATTGAGACTTTTGACAAAGGATTTCGTACACACCCAACATCATCATATCAAAGTTCTGGAACCATTCTAACAACATAATGTGGTAGTAGAACTGAACTAGGCTTGTAACCATCAAACTTATAAGGTACTACTGATTAGTAACACGTGATCCTGATAGAGAGAGTAGATCCTAATTCCTTAACCCCCGGTGGAAGAATGGACTGACTCAGATCAGAAAGTCATAAGGTATAAGGAGTAAAAAGAGCCTTACGTTCCAACCCACAAACAATTCCCCTACATATAACTAAAGAATTTCTAGACTCAACATCGACCAGTTTGGCTTGGAGAACCTACAGGCAGTCCTGCTCTGATGCCAACGCTGTCAGGACCCCGACTCGATGTCACATCGATCTAGCTGGTAACACCTCATATCACTTTGCGGCCTCACGCACGGTATCCCCACGGGTGTCGTCTTACCTTTTCCCGGGACCGTTTGCGCCTTTTGGCTCGCGTATATGAAAGTGTCGCTAGCATCCATATGATAAAGAGCCCGGGCTGATATGACTAGTCGTAAACCCAAAGTGGCACAGACTTACAGGGACAGGCATCCATGACCCAGCTTCGAACGTGTCGGTCATCAGCAAGTGGGTCCGGGCTGTAGCACTGGGCTAGCAGGACTCCGGTAAACCGGGCTGTAGCGGGCTAACAGGACTCCGGTACTCAAAGCGTGACATTTCCCCGAAGGGACAGACACAGGAACGAAGAAGGACACATGCCGGCCAGCCTAAGTGTTCCAGAGCAGTAGCAAGCTACCATGGCTCAGCGGTAACACTAGGAGACATTTCCTGGTAAGAGAGGCTACTAAAGATAAACAACTAGATAGTCAGATTCCACACATACCAAGCATTTCAATCATACACACAATATGCTCGATATGTGCAAATACAACGAAGCATCACAACATGACTCTATGACACACGTACTTTATTTAAGGCTCAGTGAGCCATACATAACATACACACAAAGGTACGGGTCTCACGACCCAACATACAAGTCATACAATCATACAAGCCAGCAGCGGAAGTAACTTGTCTGAGTACAGACAACTAGTAAAATAAAAGAGGCTTGGAAAGCCTCTGGCTATACTATGTGGTCCTTCACAAGCTCAGGGTCACCACCTGGGTCTTTAGCCTACTCGTTGATGTCAACGTCTACATAGAACCCATCAGAAGGGGTTGCAGCGTCTTCTGTAAAAATGTAGATTATAGCAACATGAGTACAAAGGTACTCAGCAAGACTTACATCAGATCCTACATACATGCATAGTATCAAGAAGGGTTGGTGGAGTTATTGCAGCAAGCCAGCTTTGACTCTTGGCTAGGCTATCCTACGATACTTCAACTTGAAATAGTTTTGCGCACACGAGTCCACTATTCACCACTTCAATACACTACCGAGGATCCACCTCCGTCCTCCTACGGAGGAGCCATCCTCGGCACTCACACTTATCTTGAGGCTTTTAGTAGTTTCCATTTACTTGTCTATGAACTGTATAGGCAACCAAGTAGTCCTGTTAACCCTGCAGGGGGTACTTCTTCATACACGCTCCCACCACTTACCGTCGTTTACACGACATGTACTCGGCAACCTTCAAGCGGAAGCCCAACGTGGGTGTCGGCCACGACCTACCTAATCACCTAAGCCTCCAGTCCAGGTTTATCGCCTATTCAGGTTCCATCCGCAGGGAGTCCGGCCGAGGTTTCCCATACGGCCCCGAACGATGTGAACAGGGTTCCCGAGATACCTAACGGGTATTCGGTACACCCGGCCACGTACCTACCGCATCACAGCCCACCCCTACGGTCAGCGCTGTCCACGGCCTCCAGTAGGCTACAAACACCAGAAACTACTTGCAACTCCTGGACGGAGAACTAGGGTGAATAAGAAGCCAAGAGGGTCCATTGGTTTCGGGCCCAATGCATGGTAGTAGCTGATTCTTAAATCACACATACAGATCTCAGTGCTTAAGGTCGGCTTCAATGAAACAACCCACCATGTACTCCTACATGGCCTCTCATCGATACCTTTACCAAATCGTGTTCACCACACCACTCTTATTACCGACATAATCATTTCACTCTAGCCCATCACCCAGATGAACCAGACCTGACACGACTCTAAGCATAGCAGGCATAGCAAGGTAGGAACAACACATACATATGGCTCAATCAACTCCTACACATGCTAGTGGGTTTCATCTAGTTACTGTGGCAATGACAGGTCATGCAGAGGAAATGGGTTCAACTACCGTAGCACACAGCAGTTTGAATTGCGTTGTCTTAATGCAGTAAAAGAGAGCAGGAGCGAGAACATGGGATTGTATCGATATGATCAAATGGTTGGTTGCTTGCCTGATGGTTCGATGCACGGATACGGTTCTTCGTTAGGGTAGTCACGGTACTCCTCGGGGACAGATCCTGTCGTAAAGGATAACGATACACAGGCATCACCAAACAATGTGCAACAATATGATGCATGCATGAAACATGGCAATATGAGTGTGTTGGGCTAATGCAACTAAAGCCAGAAGGGTTTGAACAAATTTGAGTCAAAGATTCAAATTTCAATTTCAAATATGGCCTTTTAAAGTGCTTTTCCTTGTTCTGATTAAAACATCCATTTAACTTGTTGGATCATGCATGAAAATAGTACAGATGGATAGATTGGATTTTTCTGATCATTTTTCATATATAATTTGTCCAATTTGGAGTTACAGAATAAAAGTTATGAATTTTTGAAGTTTAATTAATATTCTGGAATTTCCTGATTTAATTTAAATCCAGAAATATCATTTACTGCATCAGCCTGACGTCACAGTGACATCAGCAGGTCAACAGGGCTGGCTCGGGTCAAACCTGACGTGTGGGGTCCACACGTCAGTGACACAGGGGCTAATCCCGTGTTGACCCGGGCTGGTTAGCTTTGACTAAGCCCTGGGCCCACTTGTCAGCGTCAGTAGGTGGTGGTTTAGTGGCTAATTAACTAGGCCATGTCAGCTCGCCGGAGTTCTGGCTGGCGGCGACCATCAGTGCGGCGGCGATAGTGGTTTTGGTCGTTTCGGCCACCAAATGAACCGCGGAGGCCACCGGAGTGAAGCTGAGGACGACCCGCGGCTCTTGGCGGAGTCCGTTGGGGTCGGGGTGGCCGGAGTCGACGGCGGCGAGCTCGGCTGCGGCGGCCGGGGTTCGGTCGTGCACGGGAACGGTGTTGCAGGGTGTTAGGGGGGTGTTGGAGCGTGCTACGTGCTCCTAGTGAGATGTGGAGCACGATGGCGTGCTCGGTTGGGCGCTACGGCGATCGTGGCCACGACGGCGACATCGCCGGCGGCGTGAAGCTTTCGGCCGCGGTGGGGCTAGGGCCTAGGGGTCGGGAGAGAGCAGGGGAGAAGGGGGAAACGGTGGCGTAGCTCACCGCGGTTGCAGTGGGCGTCGAAGCGGGCTCGGGGACGCGTCGGAGACGACGAATTTGACGGCGACGGTGGTCGGAGTCCGAAGGGGGGAACGGCGACATGGCGGCGATGCAGGGCTTCCGGGGACCCGTGGAGCGGTGGGGAGGAAGAAGGAGTCGAGGCGGAGCTTCTGAGCTGGTCGGGGAAGCGAGGGGTGGTCGGAGACGGTGGCTAAGGCGAACGGCGGCGACGGTGAGCTTCGGCCGTGAGAGAGAGAGAGTGAGGGAGAGCCGGGGGAGAGTGAATGGGGTGTCGGCGAGGTCGGGGCGACGACCAGAAGACGATCCACGCGGCGCAACGGCGACCAGGGCGATGCAGAGAGGCTGGGTGGTGCGTGGCGAGCTCGGGTGCGCCATGCTCACCTCCCTGCCTGCTCTGGCGAGGGGAAGCAGCTGGCTGGCACGGGCCAGCACAGTGCTGGGCCGGCTGGGCTGGGCCGCACAGGTAAGTCTTCCCCTTTCTTTATTTTCTGTTTTTATTTAATATAACTGCGACTTTGTTGAATTAAATAAAATACCTAGGCAACTCCAAAAATCACCAAACTACTCCTGGTCCATAGTTGGATTATTTCCAACATGAAACATTTTAGTTTGGAGATATTTGAGCATTTAAATATTTTATATAATTTTAAATGCCCAAATTCAAATAGTTATGATTTAATTCAAAACCCTAGGATGGCCTAGGAAAATGTGCACCACTTTTGGCAGAGGTTCTGAACCAAGGCAAAAATGATGGGCATTTTAGAAGGGCATTTCAGGTTCATTGAAAAATTATTTTAGTAAACCCTAGTTGGTTTCAGAGGGGACTGGGGGTTCTGTCATCCCCATTTCAAGTTTCTGATGAATGAGTAAACATGATGCAACACTCTAATGCATAACTAGCTAGGGTGTGACAACGGCGGCGCTTCCGATTGTGGATGATATCGGCCTGCCGTCAAGGCGCTAGGGAGGCCTGGGCCATGGTGAAGACGCGGTACACAAAGGCTGACCCCAACCACATGGCCGAGGTCGGTCCTGTGGGGCTCGATGGGAAGGAGATCCCTGTAAGCTTAGTATACGGACAAGTAGAATTGGCCGCAAAGTATTCCCAGTAGGACTGTAAATTAGACAGCCTGTTAGATGGTATTGAAGAGGAATACAATCAGTCAGAATGACTATGTAATTTAATTGACATTTATAATGCCTTCTAGCCGGATTGTAGATCGTTTGTCATGGCCGACCTTTTCGCTTCAGCCTCGGGACCTGACGGTCCGGAGTGTGTCCGAATTCCCATGCGGTTATATAAGAACCGAGGAATGCATGGAGACCAGGCGTAGGGGTCATTAGTGCGTGAACAGACAAGTGCCCAACTAGTTATGTTGTATTACATGGTTAGTAAGAAACATCTTCCAGGGAGAATAGTTCCGTTAGGGGTTCCTTTCCCTGGGAGGCATGCCCTAAAGTGCATGGCCATTCTGCGAAGAAGACGCGGGAAAAAGCATCTGGGGGCGCATAAATAAATAAATGAAATGATCATCTTTTAGGTCACCGACCGAATATTCCCTTAAGAACGCTAGCTTTCGGCTTCACCCAGTCTGAGGTACACATCCGGCTGATCCGGCTGTAACAATCGCAGAGGTGCTCCCTTTATCGCCTAGCCGAATAATCGGGAACGTAGGGGTAAGCACAGGAGCCAGGCAACCCAGCTTGGCCAAAACTTAAGTCATATCGATGCATATAATGGTGAAATAAAAGGTACATGCGGAAGTGTAACACATGTGTTGGGCATGAAGCCCGTATAAATAAGCTTCTGTTAAAAGAAGCCCGCAGGTTTAATGAGTGCGAATAGCACGTCATTTGATGAGCCTTTAAAGGCTATAAGAGAAAGGAAGGGGAGAAGGAGAGAAATGTAAGACAGACAGTATATAAAAAATGGACAGAGGAAGGAGACGAACACAGAGTCCAATGCTAGGCATAGAATCTTCGGAGACGGGCTACGTTCCATGGGTTCGGCTCGAGTCGGTTATCCGATGCATCTCGCAGGCGGTACGCTCCACCAGTCAGGACTTGGTCAATTATGAAGGGACCTTCCCACTTGGGCTTGAGTTTGTCATTTTTCTTGTCCGGCAGGCGTAGAACTAATTCGCCAACATTGTAATTTTTGGCCCATACTTCTCTGCTTTGGTATCTTCGAGCCTGCTGTTGATAGAATGCGGAACGGGCTTTTGCCACGTCACGCTCCTCCTCCAATGCGTCCAAACTGTCCTGTCGATCGAGCTCGGCTTCTCTTTCTTCGTACATGCGCACTCGAGGTGAGTCATGAATTATGTCGCAAGGCAAAACTGCCTCTGCGCCGTATACCATAAAGAATGGTGTGTATCCGGTGGTGCGATTCGGCATGGTCCGTAGCCCCGAGAGTACGGAGTCGAGCTCCTCTACCCAGTGCGTGTTAGATTCCTTGAGGGACCGCACTAATCTAGGTTTGATGCCGCTCATGATAAGACCATTTGCATGTTCGACCTGGCCGTTAGTTTGTGGGTGATAGACGGAAGCATAATCGAGCTTGATGCCCATGTTTTTGCACCAGAGTTTTACCTCGTCGGCCGTAAAGTTCATGCCGTTATCAGTGATGATGCTGTGGGGGACGCTGTAACGGTGTACAACCCCGGATATAAAGTCTATCACCGGTCTGGATTCGCCCGTCTTAACAGGATTGGCTTCTATCCATTTGGTGAACTTATCCACCATGACCAGTAAGTATTTTTGCTTATGGGTTCCGCCTTTAAGGGGTCCAACCATGTCAAGCCCCCAGACCGCGAAGGGCCAAGTGATGGGGATGGTTTGGAGGGTGGTGGGTGGCATATGGCTTTGGTTTGCAAAGAGCTGGCAACCGACGCATCGTTGGACTAAGTCCTGGGCGTCTGCCCGGGCCGTCGGCCAATAAAAGCCTGTACGGAAGGCCTTGCTTACAAGGGACCGAGCTGCAGCGTGATGACCGCCGAGTCCGGCATGAATTTCAGCCAGGAGGTTCCGCCCTTCCTCTTCGGAGATGCACCTTTGACGGACTCCGGTAGTGCTTTTCTTATAAAGCTCTCCCTCGTGGACTTTGTAGGCTTTGGATCGCCGCACTATGCAGCGTGCCTCATTTTGGTCCTCGGGGAGTTCCTACCTAGTAAGGTAGGCAAGGAATGGTTCTGTCCACGGGGCGATGACGGCCATTATTACGTGGGCTGAAGGTGTTATTTCATTGGCAGAGCCTCCGATTGTGTCAGAATGTTCGGTGTCGAGTAGTGCGGTTGGGTCCGGGCTGTTATTGTTTGGAACCCCTTCCCATACTACGGATGGCTTGAACAGCCTTTCCAAGAAGATGTTGGGGGGGACTACATCACGTTTTGCACCGATGCGTGCCAGGACATCTGCCGCCTGATTATTTTCCCGGGCTATATGGTGAAATTCAAGCCCTTCGAATCGAGCTGACATTTTTAGGACGACATTGCAGTAAGCTGCCATTTTTGGATCCTTGGCATCAAAGTCTCCATTTATTTGGGATATTGCGAGGTTCGAGTCCCCGCGCACCTCTAGGCATTGAATGCCCATGGATATTGCCATCCGGAGACCATGTAAAAGGGCCTCATATTCGGCTACATTGTTGGAGTCTGTGTACATAATCTGGAGTACGTATTGAACTGTGTCTCCTGTGGGGGACGTCAAAATGATGCCAGCCCCTAGTCCGGCCAACATCTTGGAGCCGTCGAAATGCATGATCCAATTTGAATATGTGCCGTACTCTTTAGGGAGTTCGGCCTCCGTCCATTCTGCGACGAAGTCGGCCAAAACTTGTGACTTGATGGCTCGCCGTGGCTTATAAGTTATGTCGAACGGGAGGAGCTCAATGGCCCATTTTGCAATCCGGCCCGTTGCGTCACGGTTGTTTATAATATCGTTAAGTGGTACTTCCGAGGCTACTGTTATTGAACACTCTTGAAAGTAGTGTCGTAGCTTCCGGGATGCCATGAATACCACGTACGCAATCTTTTGACAATGCGGGTACCATGATTTGCACGTAGTGAGGACAGTGGACACATAATAGACCGGCTTTTGAAGGGGGGATTTGTGTCCGTCCGTTTCTCGTTCGACGACGAGCACTGCGCTTACAACCTGATGTGTTGCTACAATGTACAATAGCATGGTTCGCCAATGTTTGGTGCGGCCAGGACTGGGTTTGTTGCCAATATGGCTTTTATTTCGTCGAGTCCGACCGTGGCTGCATCCGTCCATTCGAAGTGTTCGGTGCACCGAAGGAGGCGGTAAAGGGGTAGGGCCTTTTCTCCCAAGCGGGAGATAAAGCGGCTTAGAGCCGCCACGCATCCGGTTAATTTTTGTATTTGTTTGAGGTCCTTTGGGATATCCAATTGTGACAGAGCTCGGATCTTGGCTGGATTTGCTTCAATTCCTCTACCGGATACAATGAAGCCCAAGAGCTTTCTGGCTGGAACGCCAAAAATGCATTTTTCCAGGTTGAGCTTGATGTCGTATGTTCGGAGGTTATCAAATGTGAGCCTCAAGTTGTCTACTAGAGATTCGACATGTCTTGTTTTGACGACCACATCATATACATATGTCTCCACTGTTTTGCCGATCTGGTTTGCCAGACATGTCTGAATCATGCGCTGATATGTTGCACCGGCATTTTTGAGCCCGAAGGGCATTGTGTTGAAGCAGAATGGGCCGTATGGTGTGATAAATGCCGTTGCGGCTTGGTCTGATTCTGCCATCTTGATTTGATGGTAGCCGGAATATGCGTCGAGGAAACACAACGAATCGTGTCCTGCAGTAGCGTCGATAATTTGATCGATGCGGGGGAGGGGGAAGGGGTCCTTTGGGCAAGCCTTGTTAAGGTCTTTAAAATCAACGCACAGGCGCCAGGATTTGTCCTTCTTTGGTACCATCACCAGGTTTGCTAGCCAGTCCGGATGTTTTATATCTTTGATGAATCCGGCCTCCAATAGCTTTGCTAGCTCCTCTCCCATGGCCTGCCTCTTAGGTTCGGAAAAACGCCAAAGAGCTTGTTTGACAGGTTTGAATCCTTTTAGGATATTTAAGCTGTGCTCGGCCAGCCTGCGTGGGATTCCTGGCATGTCTGAAGGGTGCCAGGCGAAAATGTCCCAGTTCTCTCGTAGAAACTCTCGCAGTGCGGCGTCTACATCAGGGTTTAACTGTGCCTCGATGGAAGCTGTTTTATTGGGGTCCGTTGGATGGACCTGGAATTTGACTATTTCGTCCGCCGGTTTAAAGGAGGTGGACTTGGATCTTTTGTCGAGTACCACATCGTCCCTATTCACCATGGAGTGGAGCGCAGTCAGTTCCTCAGCCGCTAGGGCTTCGGATAGTGCCTCGAGGGCCAGTGCGGCTGTCTTGTTTTTGATGCGGAGTGCTATGTCCGGATCACTAGCGAGAGTGATGATCCCGTTAGGCCCGGGAATCTTGAGCTTCATGTACTCGTAATGGGGTATTGCTTGGAAGATTGTAAACGCTTCCCGCCCTAGCATGGCGTGATAACCGCTGCTGAACGGAGCCACATGGAACATGACCTCTTCGGACCTGTAATTATCCGGCGTGCCGAACACCACATCTAGTGTGATTTTTCCTGTACAGTGCGCTTCCCGACTGGGGATTATTCCTCTAAAGGTTGTGCTGCTTCGCTCAATGTGGTTCCAGTCTATTTCCATTTTTTGAAGGGTTTCCTCATAAATGAGGTTCAATCCGCTGCCGCTGTCCATGAGTACCTTGGTAAGACGAAAGCCGTCCACTATTGGACTGAGGACCAATGCGGCTGGTGCTCGGGCTGTTCGGAATTTAGGTTCATCACTGGTGTTAAAGGTAATAACCGTGTCACTCCATGGGTTTATTGTTGCTACTTGGTAGATTTCGGCAAGGCTGCGGAGTGTCCTTTTTCGCATATTATTTGATGCAAAAGTCTCGAAGACTGTTAATACCGTATTGGTATCTCTGGGGTGGCTTTCTGTGGCCTCCGGAATTAGGAGATCTTCGCCAATTTTGGCCACCTGCCGGAGTATCCAACATGCTCTAAGGCTGTGAGTTGGCGTGGAGTCCTCTGTACTGTGAATTTTATAGGGTCCATTAAGCCATCCTTCCAGTACGGTTCCATGCTTTTTGGTGTTTGACCCGGGTGTCTGGCGATGATGCACCCTTTTATTTCGGACTGGGTTTGTATTCAGGGCCGGATCGTCCCAAAATTTTATTTCGGTTTTCCAGGCGCTTTCCATCGCGCAGTACTTTCGTACAATGGACGCCAAGTTAGCTAAGCGTGTAATATCACGGCAACTTATGGCGTTGAGGATTCCCTTGTCCGTGCAATTATTGCAGAAGATTGAGATTGCGTCTTCCTCGCGGCAGTCCCTTATCCTGTTCCTAACCAGGAGGAATCTGGCCCAGTAATGATGTACTGTTTCTTCGGGCTCTTGCCTGATTTGGGATAGATCGCTTATGTTCGGGTGGGTGGGTGGAATTAAATCCGAAGCCTCACCCAATCTGAGTCTTAGAGGCCGAGGAATTTCCGAACTCGAAAATTTGGATTCCTGGATGTTGTCTAATGAATCCAGCCCGTCGCCTGACTCTAAGTTCAGGTCTTGAGTGATATCCTCCCCTCCGCGGGTATCCGGCTTGGAGGGATCGGGAATCCGGACGTAGCTAGTCCTTAAGATAGATGAAGGGTCGCCGCACTGTCCCTCTACCACGGCAACATGATGGGTGACTTGGGGAGAGTTAATCTCTCTCAGATCGGGTTTAGGCCCAATCTGGTCGTAATACGTAGCGACTCCCAGGGCGGCGATGCGATCCAAGAGCTCGTTTATGGAGGAGAGCTCTATTGGATCTAACTGCTCGGCGAGTTCCGAGCTGACATGAAGATTGTTTTCGATGGCTCGAGAGGTCATCATCGGCACAGAAGCCGAACAGGCGGTCATAAGAAAACCACCTAGCCAGAGGGTTTGGCCGACAGCCAAAGCTCCCTTAGCAATGGTGCCGTCTTTAAAGACGGGGTGAGGCATCCTTCCTGATGGCGATGACATAGAGGAACTCTCAATGAAAGCACCAATGTCGGTGTCAAAACCGGTGGATCTCGGGTAGGGGGTCCCGAACTGTGCGTCTAGGCCGGATGGTAACAGGAGGCAAGGGACACGAAGTTTTACCCAGGTTCGGGCCCTCTTGACGGAGGTAAAACCCTACGTCCTGCTTGATTAATATTGATGATATGGGTAGTACAAGAGTAGATCTACCACGAGATCGAAGAGGCTAAACCCTAGAAGCTAGCCTATGGTATGATTGTTGTGTCCTACGGACTAAAACCCTCCGGTTTATATAGACACCGGAGAGGGTTAGGGTTACATAGAGTCGGTTACAATGGTAGGAGATCTACATATCCGTATCGCCAAGCTTGCCTTCCACGCCAAGGAAAGCCCCTTCCGGACACGGGACGAAGTCTTTAATCTTGTATCTTCATAGTCCAGGAGTCCGGCTGAAGGTATAGTCCGGCTACCCGAACACCCCCTAATCCAGGACTCCCTCGGTGACCTTCTTTTCTCAAGCCTAAGCCTAGCCCAAAATTAAGACCGGAGCCCGACCCAAATGTTGTTTTTCGGTGCTCACATGTGTAAGCCAGGCCTAAACCCCGAAAGCGAGGCCTGAAACACTAAAAGGATAAGCCTGAGTCTGGCCCGAACTACCTTCCGGGCTACAAAATGAGGCCCGACCCAGACCTGCCTAGGTATTTCGGGTCAAGTCGTCGTGCCGGGCTGCCCATGCCCGAGACTGCTCTTAAGTACACAATGTTGCATGGGAAAATAGACAAAATGGGGCATAAAACATTTTATGTACCTTGGTGAACTATCTGATGTACATAAAGCAGGTACAGAAGTCACAGCCAAACCTATGAAAAAACATATGCTAAGTTTTTGAAACAAACAAGCAAGTGTCGATGGCTCCCCTATGCAACAAGAAAAGTTTTTGACCCAAAAAGTGATCAAGCGAATGAAATCTATAAAAGAGAAAGCTTACCAAGTTTTTTTCAAATAAACATCAAGTTTATTAAATAGAAATAACTATTACATCGTAAATAAGAACAGATACAATATCATCCATAGGCTCGTCAAACCAATCCCTGGTCATAGAAAATTTCGCTAGCCTAGTAGGTTCATGAGTAACCTTATTTGTTTACCTAGTATAATGTTCAAACCTAGTAAGAGGAAAATCACATGCCGTAAAATAGCAATAATCAAACACTGCCGCCACTGCTCCTACCAATTGTCCTCCATTCTTCTTTGTCTTTGTTACTTCCATATTTTCAGAGTTAAGCAACCCGCCTTCTGTACAAGGACTAAGCCAAACCTTAGAGCCAACGGTTCAGCTATTATTACATGAACACGCCAATCAATCCTCAATTTCCGCCAACAATGAACCTTCCTTTGTCATCTCCGAGGACAGCCCCCGCCGTGCCCCTAAGCAAATCATGATCAAAAGAAGCATCAACATTCAGCTTAACAAAACCCATAGGTGGTTTCCTCCATCCCCCCTATTTTACTAGTTGTCTTAGGGGAGTGGTACTAACATAGTTTGTCATTATAGTAGGATCCCCCATCGAAGTTTGGTGTGCATCTTGAGACTTCCCTTCATGAACCAGTTTACGTCTATCCCACCATAAATACCAAGTTGTTATAGCAATCAATTCACGTGCAATCTGGAGCAATACAGATAATTCTTGATTTGGCATAAGGATTAAGAATTCAAATACCACCTCTCTCGCACGATCGACATCACAAGCTTTGTTGAACACCTCATACAATCCTAACTTGTCCCAAACCTCTTCTCCTTCGGGGACAGAAACAAGATGTGTTTTGTATCTTATGGCTCATTCGAGCATGATGCACAGATGGACGAAACTTTCATGTGCCCATTAGCAAGCGTAACACGACATGGGAGGGTTCCATGCATTGTTCGCCAAATTAATTTCTTTACCTTTGCCGGCAATATAATTTCCGGATCTTACCCCAAATAGGATTAACATTGGTTCTACCCATACCATTGGTCCCATGTTGTTGGTTCCATTTGTCTAAATAAGCCGATCGAACAATAAACAAAACATTTTTTCTGTATAACTCCAGACAATCAAATCCGACATATTATGCATCGGGAGGAGAATCATCAGTACCCTTTGAGCGTCAATTCGCCACAATGTTTGTCTCAGTCTTCATCCCAAGAATTTGTGCTTGGATCAATAAGATCAAAAACCTTTTGACAGAAGATTCCCACTTCTAGGAGTAATGATTTTCCTATCCGCACAATTCAGGATCCATGCATCTCTCCAAATATCAATATTTTGTTCATTTCCAACTCTCCAGATATAACCATTTATTAGAGAGTTAACACCCGCCATAATTCTTTGCCAAGTAAAAGAGGAACCCTTCTTTAGACTTGCATTCATTAAATCACCCTCCACGAAATGTTTAGCTCTCAAGATAGTAGCACATAAAGATTCAGGACTATCAAGCAGACGGCACGCTTGCTTGGCTAACAAAGCTAGCTTGACAATGTATATCTCTGAAGCCCAAGCCTCCTTGGTCGTTTGGGACACACATCTTCCACCATGCCATCCAATGAATCATCTTTAGATTGTCCTCGTCACCCCACCAAAATTGCGACATTGCATCAATGATTCCTTTGAATTCTTTTAGGAATTTTAAAGACATACATGGCATAAGTTGGGATAGCTTGTACAACAGATTTGAGCAAAATTTCCTTTCCTCTTGTAGAAAACATTTTTTCTTTACATCCACTATTTTTTATAACAATTCGATCAATCAAGAATTGGAAATAATCTCTTTCGTCCATACCCACATTTGTAGGCAAAACCAAATAATTGTCATTGAGGCCTTCGGTCATAATACTCAGAATTATACAAATTTGCGCCTTGTCTCCCACTTTTGTATTGGGACTAAAAAATATACTAGACTTTTGAATGCTCACCATTTGCCCCGAGGCGGCACAATAAGAATCCAAAATGATTTCAATGCCTTCGCTTCCATAGCATTTACTTCCATAAGGATCAAAGAATCATCGACGAAAAGAAGGTTTGAAACTAATGGAGCATATCTGCTAACCTTTATTCCAGAAATATTACCATTCGCATCCACATTAGCTAAGAGAGCAGTCAGCTCCTCCGTACATAACAAGAATAAGTATGGAGAGAGAGGATCTCCCTGCCTCAAACCTCTAGTAGGTTTAAAACTCTTAGTATCTTCGATATTAAAACGAACATGGTACTTGATGCGGCTTGAAGCTACGTCGGTATTTCCCCAAAGAGGAAGGGATGATGCAGCACAGCGACGGTAGGTATTTCCCCCAGTGATGAAACCAAGGTTATCAAACTTGTAGGAGAACCAAGCAACAATACGTAACCGGCACCTACACACAAATAACAAATACTCGCAACCTGACGTATTAAAGGGGTTGTCAATCCCTTTCGGATAACGGCACCAGAAATTGGCAAACGGACGTGAATAAATTGTAGTAGATTGATAGATCGAACGCCAAAAAAATAAATAAGAATAAATCGCAACAAGGTATATTTGGTATTTTTGGTTTAATAGATCTGATAATAAAAGCAAAGGAAAATAGATCGCAAAGGCAAATAATATGAGAAAGGGACCCGGGGGCCGTAGGTTCCACTAGTGGCTTCTCTCGACAAAAATAGCAAACGGTGGGTAAACAAATTACTGTTGGGCAATTGATAGAACTTCAAATAATCATGACGATATCCAAGCAATGATCATTATATAGGCATCACATCCAAGATTAGTAGACCGACTCCTGCCTGCATCTACTACTATTACTCCACACATCGACCGCTATCCAGCATGCACCTAGTGTATTAAGTTCATGGAGAAACGGAGTAATGCAATAAGAACGATGACATGATGTAGACAACATCTATTTATGTAGAAATAGACCCCATCATTTTATCCTTAGTGGCAACGATACATACATGCCGGTTCCCCTTCTGTCATTGGGATCAAGCACCGTAAGATTGAACCCACTACAAAGCACCTCTTCCCATTGCAAGATAAATAGATCAAGTTGGCCAAACAAAACCCAAATATCGGAGAAGAAATACAAGGCTATAAGCAATCATGCATATGAGATGTCAAAGAAACTCAAATAACTTGCATGGATAAAAAGAGATAGATCTGATCATAGACTCAAAGTTCATCGGATCCTAACAAACACACCGCAAAAGAATTACATCATATGGATCTACAAGAGACCATTGTATTGAGAATCAAACGAGAGAGAGGAAGCCATCTAGCTACTAACTACGGACCCAAAGGTCTACAAAGAACTACTCACGCATCATCGGAGAGGCACCAATGGAAGTTGTGAACCCCTCCATGATGGTGTCTAGATTGGATCTGGTGGTTCTGGATTCTGTGGCGGGTGGAATTGATTTTCCTCGACTCCCCTAGGGTTTCTGGAGTATTGGGGTATTTATAGAGTAAAGAGGCGGTCTGGGGGCACCCAAGGTGGGCACAACCCACCAGGGCACGCCTGGGTCTCCAGGCGCGCCCTGGTGGGTTGTGCTCCCCTCGAAGCAGCCCCCGGGTGCTTCTTTGGCCCATTGGTTATCTTCTAGTCCAAAAATCCACAAAATATTTCGCTGCGTTTGGACTCTGTTTGGTATTGATTATCTGCGATGTAAAAAACATGCAAAAAAAACAATAACTGGCACTTGGCACTATGTCAATAGGTTAGTACCAAAAAAACAATATAAAATGATTATAAAACATCCAAGATTGATAATATAACAGCATGGAACAATAAAAAATTAGAGATGTGTCAACATCCCCAAGCTTAATTCTTGCTCGTCCTCGAGTAGGTAAATGATAAAAACAGAATTTTTGATGTGGAATGCTGCCTAACATGTCATCTCGTATTGTTTTCTTTATAGCATGGACATTTGGACTTTTATATTGTTCAAAGCAATAGTCTAGTTTTGACATGATAACTTAAATACTCAAGCATATCAACAAGCAACCATGTCTTTCAAAATATCAACGCTAAAATAAGCTATCCCTAGCCCATCATGCTCAATCATTGATCCATTCATGAAACACACTTGCATATTAACTACACCCAATGCTCAAGTATGGTCACAGTGCCTCCTAGTTGGTGCCTTTATAAGAGAAGATGGAGACTCAAATTCAAAAATAAAAATTGCATAAAGTAAAAGAAAGGCCCTTCGTAGAGGGAATTAGGGATTTGTAGAGGTGCCAAAGCTCAAAGCGAAAATTTAGAGATAAAAACATTTTGAGAGGCATACTTTTCCCACCAACGAAAATGACTTAGAGTTCCCAACACTTCCCATGCTAGATATATCATAGGCGGTTCCCAAATAGAAATTAAATTGTATTCCTTTTTCCACCATACTTTCACTTCCCATGGCTAACCGTATCCACGGGTGCCTTCCACACCAACACTTTCCAAGGGATTTATTATTTGAAACATAAAGTAAATTCAATTTTCATTTCGATTGGGCATCCCTAATACCTTACCTTACTCTCGTGCAATGACAAGTGAATAAACACTCATCGTGAGAATAACACATCTAGCATGGAAAATATTAGCCACCCCTCACCGCCTCGCGAGTGGTACGAGCACACAAAAGAGAAATTTATTTTGAATATTAGAGATGGCACACATACAAATTTTCTTAGAACGACAAAATAATACCACATATAGGTAGATATAGTGGACTCATGTGGCAAAACTGGTTTAAAGGATTTTGGATGCACAAGTAGTGATCATACTTAGTGCAAAATGAAGGCTAGCAAAAGATTGAGAAGCGACCAACCAAGAAACGAATAATCTCATAAGCGAGCATTAAGCATAATTAACACCGAATAATGCACCACAAGTAGGATGTAATTTGATTGCATGACTATTGACTTTCGTGCTTGCATAGGGAATCACAAACCTTAACACCAATATTGTTACTAAAGCACAATTACTCATCAACATGACTCACATATCACATCATCATATCTCAAAACTATTATAAGGAATCAAGTTTATTTTTTCCAATGATCTTCATGAAAGTTTTTATTATATCCTTCATGGATATCTATCACTTTGGAACTAATTTACATGTGTTGCTTTTGATAAGCTCAAACAAATATAAGTGAAGATCATGAGCATAATATTTCTTTCTCTCAAATTAATTTAAGTGAAGCAAGAGATAATTTCTTGAAAATTTTACTAACTATAAAATAAATCTAAGTGAAGCAAGAGAGCATTTCTTCAAAAATACTAAAGCACACCATGCTCAAAAAGATATAAGTGAAGCACTAGAGCAAATCTATAGCTCATAAAAATTAAAGTGAAGCATAGAGAGCAATTCTAACAAGTCATGGCATAATTTTGGCTCTCTCAAATAGGTGTGTCCAGCAAGGGATCAAGACTTAAAACACAAAATAAAACAAGCAAGACTCATATCATACAAGACGCTCCAAGCAAAACACATAGTATGTGACGAATAAAAATATAGTTTCGAGTAAAATACCGATGGTCGTTAGAAGAAAGAGGGGATGCCACTCGGGGCATCCCCAAGCTTAGTTGCTTGGTCTCTTTGGATAATAGCTTGGATGTCGGGGCATACCCAATCTTAGGCTCTTCTTACTCCTTATTCCTTCATCCATCATAAGATAACTTGGAAACTTCAATCACACAAAACTCAACAAAACTTTCGTGATATCCGTTAGTATAAGAAAGCAATTCACTACTATAAATGTTGTAGCAAACCAATTCATATTTTGTTCTTGCATTATATCTACCATATTCCAACTTTTCTATGTCAAAAACTCATCAAAGAAAACCATAGAATCATCAAAATAAGCACACAACGCAAAGAAAACAGAATATGTCAAAAACAGGACAATCTATAGCAATCTGGATATTTCGAATACTTCTGTAACTCCAAAAACTCTTAAAAATTAGGACGACCTGGACGATTTGTATATTAATCTTCTGCAAAAAGAATTGGTATTTCACTCTCTGGTTAGAAATGATAATTGTTTTCGTGAGCGCAAAAGGTTCTGGTTTTCAGCAAGATCAAACAACTATCACCCAAGAAGATCCTAAAGGCTTTACTTGGCACAAACACTAATTAAAACACAAAAAACACAATCATAACAGTAGCATAATTGTGCTAACACTGAAGAATAAAAAGTAAAAAACAAAAATAAATTTTATTCATTAGGTTGCCTCTCAACAAGCGCTATAGTTTTACGCCCTTAGCTAGGCATAAAGCAAGGATCTAAGTTTTGTCATCCTTCTTCTTAATTACCTTAGAGGTGTTTCCATCATGGGGTTTTGTAAAAACGACATAAAACATATTGTCCACAGAAACTTTAGCACTATTAAGTTTCTCATTATCATAACCGCGTTGATTTCCGGCAACAATCCAAGAGTAATGTTGATTAACATTATTAAAAACTTGTTGAATTACATCTAGAATGGGGACTTCCTTTTTAAGATTCTCATCAAAGATTTTATTATCCCCAAGCAAATGTCTTAACGCATAATTACTATTGTAAAGAATTTCATCTATTACGGGCTTTTGATGATTCATTCCATAAAAATCAAAGATTTCCCTACCTTCCCGTATGATATAGTCAAACTCATTCATAAGAATGAGAGTGGCCAACTTTTTAGCCTTAGGATTTTTATAACGGGGAGATCAAAAAACAATCTTTACAAAGTAGGATGGGTACGGATAAATTTACTTTCAAGTTTCAGAACTAGTGCTGAAATAGCTTCCACATAAGATCTAGTACTTCTAAGTATAGGAGCATCATCAAGACATAGATTTCCCACATAATTCAAAAATTCTTGGATACGTTCCTTTCCCAAAACATTCCCTTGCCCCAAGATAAAAGTTTTAGCATCTAGATTGCCTGAACGTCCAATCTTAGGAGTTAGGCCATCATCTGTTGGTGCCATATTGAAATCACTCATGATCGCCAGAAAAAGATAGATCTGACGAGAAAACGACGAACGAAAAGGAGGGCGAATAAAACATCAATTTTTTGTGAAGTGGGCGAGGGGAAAACGAGAGGCAAATAGAAAATAATATAAATTGCGAGGAGATGAGATTTGTGATTAGGAACCTGGTATATGTTGAAAATGTCTCCCCGGTAACGGCGCCAGAAATTCCTTTCGATGCGACTTGAAGCTACGTTGGTATTTTCCCCAAAGAGGAAGGGATGATGCAGCACAACGACGGTAGGTATTTCCCTTAGTGATGAAACAAAGGTTATCGAACTAGTAGAAGAACCAAGCAACAATACGTAAACGACACATGCACACAAATAACAAATACTCGCAACCCGACATATTAAAGGGGTTGTCAATCCCTTTCGGGTAACGGTGCCAGAAATTGGCAAACAGACGTGAATAAATTTTAGTAGATTGATAGATCAAATGCCAAATAAAATAAATAAGAATAATTTGCAGCAAGGTATTTTTGGTTTAATAGATCTGAAAATAAAAGCAAAGGAAAATAGATCGCAAAGACAAATAATATGAGAAAGAGACCCGAGGGCCGTAGGTTTCACTAGTGGCTTCTCTCGAGAAAAATAGCAAACGGTGGGTAAACGAATTACTGTTGGGCAATTGATAGAACTTCAAATAATCATGACGATATTCAAGCAATGATCATTATATAGGCATCACGTCCAAGATTAGTAGACCGACTCCTGCCTGCATCTACTACTATTACTCCACACATCGACCGCTATCTAGCATGCATGTAGTGTATTAAGTTCATGGAGAAACAGGGTAATGCAATAATAACGATGACATGATGTAGACAGGATCTATTTATGTAGAAATAGACCCCATCGTTTTATCCTTAGTAGCAACGATACATACGTGTCGGTTCCCCTTCTGTCACTGGGATCAAGCATCGTAAGATCGAACCTACTACAAAGCACCTCTTCCCATTGCAAGATAAATAGATCAAGTCGGCCAAACAAAACCCAAATATCGGAGAAGAAATATGAGGCTATAAGCAATCGTGCATATAAGAGATTAAAAAAACTCAAATAACTTTCATGGATAAAAAGAGATAGATTTGATCATAAACTCAAAGTTCATCGGATCCCAACAAACACACCGCAAAAGAATTACATCATATGGATCTCTAAGAGACCATTGTATTGAGAATCAAACGAGAGACAGGAAGTCATCTAGCTACTAACTACAGACTCAAAGGTCTACAAAGAACTACTGACGCATCATCGGAGAGGCACCAATGGAAGTGGTGAACCCCTCCGTGATGGTGTCTAGATTCGATATGGTGGTTCTGGACTCTATGGTGGCTGGAATTTATTTTTGTCGACTCCCCTAGGGTTTCTAGAATATTGGGGTATTTGTAGAGTAAATAGGCGGTCCGGGGGGCACCCGAGGTGGGCACAACCCACAAGGGAGCGCCCTGGTGGGTTGTGCTCCCCTCGGAGCAGCCCCCAGGCACTTCTTCGGCCCATTGGTTGTCTTCTGGTCCAAAAAATCCATAAAAAGTTTTGTTGTGCTTGGACTCCGTTTGGTATTGATTATATGCGATGTAAAAAACCTGCAAACACAGCAACTGGCACTTGGCACTATGTCAATAGGTTAGTACCATAAATGATATAAAATGACTATAAAATGATTATAAAACATCCAAGATTGATAATATAACAGCATGGAACAATCAGAAATTATAGACACGTTGGAGACGTATCAGTACTCCACTGAGGATACACATTGCATAGTTAAGTTCATCTAGTTCTCTTGAAATCAAAGTTTTAGCATAATTTCCTTCAGAAAAGACCACTCTACTCTGTCATATGCTTTGTGCATGCCCAGTTTGATGGCACACAGACCCTCTTTACCATTTCTTTTTTCTTTATTGTATGGAAACACTCGTATGCCACTAAAATATTATATGTAATCATTCTTCCCGGTACAAATGCACTCTGAGTCGTGATGGTAATATCTGATAGGATTATCTTCAAACGAGCCGCAATCATTTTTGAATCTTATACACTACATTGCACAGACTGATTGGTCTAAACTCAGTTACCTTTTCTAGAGAATTAACCATTGGGATCATTACAATTGTAGTATCATTCCATCCATCGGGTATAGTACAAGTATTCACCGCCTGGAGTTCCTCTTCGGTCAGGTCATCCCCCAACATAGACCAAAATATCTTTAAAAAATAGTGTCTAGGCCATCCGGAAATGACACTTTTAAATCTCCAATATCAAATAGGGCCTTCCGAACCTCCTCTTCCGTATAAGGGGTGATAAGAGCATTATTCGTTTCATCTATGACTTTTCTTCTAACAAGAGATAGAACATCCGTGTTTGGTTGAGCAACTTCTGAGGTGAAAAGGTTAGAAAAATACTTCATAATGTGGTTCTTCATCTCTGTATCTTGCACCAAAACACCATTGTCATCAAGTATTTGTTTAAATCTGATTTCTTTTCTTTCTTGCCATTGTTGCATTATGGAAAAAAGAAGTATTGCGATCATCATGTAACCATCAGAACTCCTCTTGCCCCAACAGATTTTCAATAAGGACAAGAATCTTCTTTTGTCGCACTTGAGAATCCGGCATTCATAGGAACCCGTGCAGCTTTTCTAATTTTTTAGATTACTAATTCTTCTTTTCGGTACTTTGAGTAAATTACAGTCCCAAATATGCAAATCCACGTTCACTGCCCATGTACGCTCAGCGAGAGAAAAAAACACAAAGGATGCAAGATCAACTTTGAATTCGCCACACTCTTATGCATCAGTTTTGAAGTTTGTAATCTACTCTCTCTGTTCCATGCGTGGGAAGCGTTGAACCCTTTGTCTCGGGCCGCATGGAAGTCAAATATTTTAGAAGGAGAAAGTAGGACACAATACGTAAACGACACATGCACACAAATAACAAATGGAAGTCAAATATTTTAGAACGGAGAAAGTAGGACACACATATGAGATTGCGTGGGAAGCGTTGAACCCTCGGGCCGCATCTATATTTATAGGAAGTTTGCCGTGGCTTACAAGATTGGAATATCGCTAGGATTCTTCCAGATTACAACGAGAGAGAGATTACAACTTATGGGAGAAGAAAGGATAGCGGTAGAGATAGAAACAGATTAAACAGACAACTATTCCTTCTATCCTACGTATTCTAACATCCTCCCTCAATCCAAACCTAGGGCACCTTGTCTAGGTTTAGATTGTACTTGAACTCATTCAGTCTCCTCGTAGTCAGTGGTTTAGTGAAGCCATCAGCAAGTTGATCTCCTGTGGGAATAAACTTGATGTCAAGTAGCTTACGTGCTACTCTTTCTCTCACAAAGTGAAAATCAACCTCTATGTGTTTTGTTCGTGCATGAAAAACAGGATTTGCTGACAAATATGTTGCACCAATGTTGTCACACCATAATCTTGCAGCTTGTGGAGCCTTGATCCCTAGTTCATATAAAAGAGTCTGGATCCACATAATTTCAGCAGTTGCATTAGCAAGAGCCTTATATTCTGCTTCAGTACTAGATCGTGACACAGTAGTGTAGGACCTAGAAGTAGATGTGTCTAGAGGGGGGTGATTAGACACATAATGCTCAAGTTGCAATTTTTAAGCTTTTTCGGTTTAAGTGGAGTTTAGGCACAATTTCAACACACACAATACATATCAAGCAAGCCTGCAAAGAGTATATGAGCAGCGGAATGTAAAGCATGCAACTTGCAAGAATGTATAGGGAAGGGTTTGGAGAGATCAAACGCAATTGGAGACACGGATGTTTTTCCCGTGGTTCGGATAGGTGGTGCTATCCTACATCCACGTTGATGGAGACTTCAACCCACAAAGGGTAACGGTTGCGTGAGTCCACACAGGGCTCCACCTAAGGGCAACGGTTGCGCGAGTCCACACAGGGCTCCACCCACGAAGGGTCCACGAAGAAGCAACCACCCACAAAGGGTCCACGAAGAAGCAACCTTGTCTATCCCACCATGGCCATCGCCCACGAAGGACTTGCCTCACTAGCGGTAGATCTTCACGAAGTAGGCGATCTCCTTGCCCTTACAAACTCCTTGGTTCAACTCCACAATCTTGTCGGAGGCTCCCAAGTGACACCTAGCCAATCTAGGAGACACCACTCTCCAAGAAGTAACAAATGGTGTGTAGGTAATGAACTCCTTGCTGTTGTGCTTCAAATGATAGTCTCCACAACACTCAACTCTCTCTCATAGGATTTGGATTTGGTGGAAAGAAGATTTTGAGTGGAAAGCAACTTGGGAAGGCTAGAGATCAAGATTCATATGGTAGGAATGGAATGTCTTGGTCTCAACACATGAGTAGGTGGTTCTCTCTCAGAACATATGAGTTGGAATGGTGTGTGTGTTCTGATGGCTCTCTCATTGAATGAGAAAGAGGTGGAGGGGTATATATAGCCTCCACACAAAATCCAACCGTTACATACAATTTACCAATCTCGGTGGGACCGAATCAGAAAACTCGGTCTGACCGAAATAGTAAACCTAGTGACCGTTAGGAATTTCGGTGGGACTGACATGCAACTCGGTAGGACCGATTCGGTTAGGGTTTGGGCATAACGTAATCTCGGTGAGACCGATTACACAAACTCGGTGGGACCGAATTTGGTAATTAGCTAACCAGAGAGTTGGTCAGGCAAACTCGGTGGGGCCGATTTGCTTTTTCGGTGAGACCGAGTGGAACTCGGTGAGACCGAAAAGTTACAAAGGGGAAACACTGAGTTTACATTGCAATCTCGGTGGGACCGATTGCATATCTCGGTGGGACCGAGAATATTGCAATAGGTAACAGAGAGTTTGCAATCCCATCTCGGTGAGACCGAGATCCTTATAGGTAGAACCGAATTGCTAGGGTTTGGCAGTGGTCAATGACAAGTGAAACTCGGTGGCGCCGGATAGGAAGAATCGGTAGGACCGAGTTTGGCTTAGGGTTTAGGTCATATGTGGAAGTGGGAAAATAGCTGAGGATTTTGGAGCATATCATTAAGCACATGAAGCAAGAGGCTCATTAAGCAACACCTCATCCCTCCTTGATAGTATTGGCTTTTCCTATGGACTCAATGTGATCTTGGATCACTAAAATGTAAAATGAAGAGTCTTGAGCTTGAGGCTTTAGCCAATCCTTTGTCCTTAGCATCTTGAAGGAATTCCCACAACCTTTAGTCCATGCCACTCCATTGTTGAATTTATCTGAAACATGCTAGATAGAAACATTAGTCCAACAAGAGATATGTTGTCATCAATTATCAAAACCACCTAGGGAGCACTTGTGCTTTCAATCTCCCCCTTTTTGGTAATTGATGGCAACATACATCAAAGCTTTAGATAAAGATATAAAGAACAGCAAGTAAAGCTTTGGAAGGACATGTAACGAGCATAGGCTCCCTGTGACACCCGGGTATTTAAGCTACAGTGAACCTCTGCTAATGATGCCACGTCACCTCGTTTACTGTTGGTAAACTCGTGTTAGTTCAAAATGATTCAAATTCAAATTTAAAATATAGGCAAACAACAAAAGTTTTCAAATAATAAAACTAAAATGTTCTGGTGGTGCCAAATAATGCGTAGGTAATTATGGTGGAGAAACCACACTTGTATAAAATATGTAAATACTCAAAATGAATATAATAGTAGCAAAACAATTAGTTAAATGATTATAAAATAATAAACAATTACAAATGGTTTTATATTAGGTGCCAAGTTAATTGCGGTAGTGGCATAAGTATTAAAAATATTTTAGGTGCAACTTGGGTTTTTCATAAACACCGAAATTTAATAAAACAGAAAAGAGAAAAGAAATAAAATAGAAAAACAAACTAACAAAAAAAAAGAAAAAGAAACCCCCCAAACCCCCGGGCCAACCGACCCAGCTAGCCAACCGGCCGGCCCAGTCGGCCAGCCCACCCCAGGCCGGCCCACTCGCCCCCTGCATAACCCCC
>NC_041386.1:452979562-452981094 GCF_002162155.2 Triticum dicoccoides | reverse complement strand
CACCCGACACCCGCCAGCGCGGCCGCGCCCTTCTGGGCGGGGCTCCCTGTCGCCCTGGCCGGTTGTCCGCTCCAGCGCCCGAACCCGCTAGGCCCCCTAGAGCCAATGACATGCAGGCCCCACCCCCTGGGACTTAAAAAAAGAAAATGAAAAAAAAAGTATATAAAAATAAATAAAACAATAATTAAAATAAAAATAAATTTATTTAATTAATTAATTAACTAAATTAATTAAGTTAATTAACCTTAATTAATTAATCTAATTAACCTGTTAGCTTAATTAAATAGTAATTAAATTAACTAATCTATAATTAACCTAAACAGAGAATGATAGGTGGGACCCACAGGACCCACATGTTAGGTTGACCAGGTCAACGGTCAACGCTGACTGCTGACGTCAGCATGACATCATGCTGATGTCATAAATCCATTTTTCGAATTAATTAAATAATTAATTAAATTCTAGAAATTAATAAAATCTTTAGAAAATCATATCTTTTAATCCGTAACTCGGATTAAAATATTTTCAACATGAAAGTTGCTCAGAACGACGAGACGAATCCGGATACGCAGTCCGTTCGTCCGCCACACACCCCTAACCTATCGAACTCGCAACTTTCCCCCTCCGGCTCCTCTGCCCGAAAACATGAAACACCGGGAATACTTTCCCGGATGTTTTCCCCCCTTCACCGGTATCACCTACTACCGCGTTAGGGCACACCGAACACCGCGTATTGCCTTGTTATGTTTTGTGATGCTTGTTTGCTCTGTATTCATTATTTCTTCCCCCTCTTCTCTCCGGTAGACTACGAGATCGACGCTGCTGCTGGCCAGTTCGACTACGGAGTTGACGACCCCTCTCTCTTGCCAGAGCAACCAGGCAAGCCCCCCCTTTGATCACCAGATATCGCCTACTCTTCTCTATACTGCTTGCATTAGAGTAGTGTAGCATGTTACTGCTTTCCGTTAATCCTATTCTGATGCATAGCCTGTCATTGCTGCTACAGTCATTGATACCTTAACCGCAATCCTAAATGCTTAGTATAAGATGCTAGTGTTCCATCAGTGACCCTACACTCTTGTCCTTCTGCCATGCTATACTACTGGGCTGTGATCACTTCGGGAGGTGATCACGGGCATATACTATATATTTTACACTGTTACATTACTGGTGATACTGTTTGGAGATGGGGGCTGAAGGGGCAGGTGGCTCCATCCAGGTAGTGGTGGGCCTGAGTTCCCGATGGCCCCCGACTGTTACTTTGTGGCGGAGCGACAGGGCAGGTTGAGACCACCTAGGAGACAGGTGGGCCTGGCCTTGTTCGGCATTCGCGGATACTTAACACGCTTAACGAGATCTTGGTATTTGATCTGAGTCTGGCTACTGGCCTATACGCACTAACCATCTACGCGGGAGTAGTTATGGGTATCCCGGCGTCGTGGTATCAGCCGAAGCACTTCAGACGTCAGCGACGGAGCGGCGCGCGCCGGATTGGAACGTAAGCCTGCTCTTGTATTAAGGGGGCTAGTTCT
>NC_041386.1:452975015-452979552 GCF_002162155.2 Triticum dicoccoides | reverse complement strand
AATTAGAAATCAGCGACTGGAACGAGGGAGCACCAGATCAGATGGCTCGGCTCGGCTTTGGAGGCCGCCTGGAAAAGCGCGTGGCTGGCTGAGCCCTGTGCGGCATGGCGTGCTGGGGCGGCAGGCTTGGAGCCTGGAGGGCTAGCGATGCTGGCCGGTCTGGAAGCGTGAGGGCATACGTGGAAGCGCAAGGACGTGGCCAGGCTGATCGGGAAGCCGTAGTGAGATTTGTTTTGGAAAAGAAAAAGAGAGGACCAGGTTCGCGTGTAGGACACGGAAAGAGGCACAAACAGATCGTTTTGAGCGGAGGGAAAAAGACCATCACGTTGTGCATCCATTGGAAAGCAGAGACTTAGCAAGACAACACTAGCATCGGGATTGAGCCAATAGCACGTCACGTGCAGGCTTGGTTGAATTGCAACTAGTACATGGAAGCATACCATGTTCGGTTCTGTTTGTGTACTTGGGCATCATGTGCAAAGCTGGGATAATTTTTCGCAGGGTCAGCCGTACAAAGAACTATGGCGTCAACGGGTACCGGGTTTGAGGTGGAGAAGTTCATGGAACTGAAAATCTTGGGTTATGGAAGACAAAGATGAAAGAGTTGTTGGCGCAATAGAGATGCTTGAAGGCGTTGCAGAAAGTCATGTCAGCTAAGATGGAATTATCATGTGATGGATGGAGATTCGCGGAAGACGATTTGGGAGTCTCGAGTGTGTCATGCAGTCGGATAACTTCGGCTGGGTCAAGACTTGGATAGTCTGAGGATCGACGTGAGTCGGTTGATATAGAAGACGGTGGTGGGATCGGCGATGACGGCATAGGAGCGTGATGCTGATGGTGACCGACCTCTGGGGCGTGGAAACACGTGGTGCAGGCCCCGAGGGCTTGTGTGGTTTCGACAAGACTGTGGCGCGGGGTTGATTCAAGGTGTTGTATACACGGAGCTTGAAGTCGATGAGGCGCGGGGTGGATTGATCAACCACCATGGAGTCATGTTGAAGGTGGAGCTGGATTGAGGGGCTACGGCGTAAGTCGACAGAGAGTGGAAGCCTATTCAGTGGAAAAAAGCGAGTGACATGCAGTTCGGACTGGAGTCCAGTGGTCTGATGGAAGCGTGAAACTCGTCATCGGTCGGTGATGATCGGTGGTACTCTGCAGTGGGGGTTGAGTGGTGTGGTTTTGCGACCCTTGAGACTCGACCGAGACAGCGGAGGCTCGACGCGGTAATAGCAGCGAGGCGTGCAGCATGCACGGGACATGGAGACGGGCCAGGGCTCTGGTGGTCATACATGTGGTGAGACAACTGTAAATTTGACTCGGGATGACTACAAGCAACGGTCAAATTCCTTCAAGTTTCAGACAGGCGGTCAAGGAAGGAGCGGTGATATTGAGTTCAGGTAACTCTTATATGTGACACCCAATATGTGAGTTGTTCAATTTCACGCAGGTCAGTGATCAGTGTGTGATGGCGTTGGACTGATACTCTGGAAGTTGGGAGCGCAAACTAGAGTAATGTGGAACTTAATTTCGTTCGAGTGTTGACTCTGGTCAAGAAAAGAAGGGACTACAAGTTGCAGGTGGAGTCATATGGAGTCTTTAGAGTAGCAGCAGTACTCATAGGATAAGCTCAAGCCCAATGTACATGGAAGTTTGACGCATTGACAAATTCAAGGTGGTGGAGAATATTCGCCAAGGTGGAGTTTGTTAGAATTGTGTCGAATATTGTGTACAAGGTAGGTTACAGTTGGACTTGTATTTGTATTGTGTTTAGATAGGATATGGAGTCGTGTTCAATTAGGACACTTGTATCCTAGGCCTCTCTTATATAGCAGGGGTAGACACACGATGTAACCTATGCCAACATAATAGCACATGCGCGCAAGGGGGAGCCGGCGGCGTGTGCCGGCGCCCGGGTAGCCGGTGTGCGGTATTGTGACGGTGTCACGGGGAGGAGCGCCCGTAGTCATGCCCCGGGATGTAGCTATATCGGTTAACCTCGTTAACAAATCCCGGTGTCGTGCTCGTGTGATTGCTTGTTACTCGGATGATCGAAGGTATGCCTCGGATTTATTCTAACAATCGGTAAATAACTACAATCCTTAGATATTTATAACTAAAAGTGACCCACAACAGTTATGATCTAAAACCTTGGTAACTTGGACTCTTGATTGTTCAGTAGATCCCTAAAAGAAAGGATTGCCCAGTAGATAAAAGGTTTCTTTTAATTATACTTAGGTGACAACAAAAGAGCCTCCCCCAATGCTTATTGAAAAAAAGCAGCTTCCCGGGTCAAAATTAGAGAAATAGCTAGGAAATCCCACGTTAATCAGAAACATCTGACCATTAATTTTGTGGACCCTTCATTAATCGGTAAAAGTACGATCCTTAGATTGAACATATAAACCCTCCTAGACTCGTAGTCACGACCACGCCCTCCACGTCGCCCCATATATTCGCTATGCCACCGTTTGTAAATTATGCATCCCGCCGAGGGCATTTTAGTTCCAGCGGGCCAAAAAGGCAGGCAGCGCGGGCAGGAGCGAGACCGCGCAGACCGCGTCTTCCTCACGAACCCTAGCCGCGTCCTCGCCTCCTCCTCCATCCGCGCCGCCGCGTCCTCGTCTCCTCCTCCATCCGCGCGCCTCGGCGGCGACCCCATGGAGGGCGGCCGGGTCGGAGCGGTCCCCGCGTCCCTCCTTCCCCGCTCGGCGCTCTCTACTCCCAGCGCAGCTGCCGCCTCCCTCCACTCTTCCCATCTCGCTAGAGCCGCCGCATCCGGAGGCGACCGGCGTTGCTCCATATCGACCTTCCCGTAACCTTCTCTCCCCGCAGCGGGAGGAGAAGATGGAGAGGAGCTCGTCCGCCCACCTTCCACCATGGTTTGCAGCGGCCGGAGAAGATGGAGAGGCCGAACTACGGCTGCCTCGTGTGCGCTCTCCTGCATCTCGCGCGGGAGCGAGTGGTGGTGACTAGCATAGAAGGCGGAGGAGGTCATTGGGGCCAGCTTCCCTTCCGTTTTGGCTGCCAAGCTCCACGCGTTGGTGAGTCCCTCTCTCTATCCCTCTACATCTCTCCCTCTCTCTGTCAGAGGGCAGCTGCCGCCCCGAGGTGCAGGCGGCCATGGAAAAGCACAAGATGCCACACCTGGCTTTCCCCCTTGCCTCCTGCCCTCTCTCTTCAGCTCATCTATTTACATGTGCAAATACTTTTTTATCTATGCCTGCAAGGTGTTTGATGAAAGTTCAGTAAGGCTGTGAGGGAATACCAAACGAGAGAGGATCCAGTATCTACATGCATCAGGTTGACACCAACTTCATGCATTTTGCTTCAATATCATTGTTACTTTAATTCAAGATATTTTCTCATTCTGTTGGAAGATAGAAATGATGGTTGTAGAAAGATAATTGTTCTACTTGGATACCTTTCTTTGTTTTTGTTTGCATTGAAGTAATAATGTTCAACTGCAGATATAGTTTGCAGTCAAGACACCTGCTCCCTCGTCATCGACGGAAGGAGGAGAGCAGCAGCCACAACAGGCGACGGTGCTGGCGAATGCGTCAGACATGAGTCGCTTCGGCTTCTTCCAGCGGCCCAGCCATGACGCCCTCAAGCCGCCGATAGCAGCGGCCCTCTCCCAAGCTACACTGCTCCTGATCTTCGTCGCCCCACACCGTCGTACTATGCACAGCTCAGCCTGGCCATGATGCTCTTAGCCCGCGAACGCTCACAGCGTAACCGACGGTGGCGACTCACTCCCACCCCGTGTTGCTCTCCATCAGTGCTGACGGATTAGTTTGTTTTACAGCGTGGGCACCAGGTCTCTGAGTAGTTTAAATCTGAACGCAACACCAAGGTATCACATATTTCTTGTAAAATCTCGATGGAGGAGTTGTTCCTTCAAATAAGATTTTGATTGTCTTTTTCCTTTTTGCCTAACAAAACATATATGTCTGCTTCTAATTTGTAGGCTGCCAGCCTGAGCATTGCCGAACAGTACAGCAAAGCATTTTCTGAACTTGCTAAAAGTAAACATGGAAGCTCTCCCTAATTCATCGATTAAAGGTGGCTCACATAGATCGTTCTCTTACTGACTAATTAATTAGATTATGGATTTTCTTTATGTTATTATTACTGATCTCAGATGCTTAGTTTCCAAGTTTATCTCAAAACTTCACCTTCTATGAATGCCCCCAGGTGGTGCATATCTAAAAGATCTTTGTGCATTCTTAAGATTTTTGTATATGCATTTGCGTGAATTGAGCCCGGATCTGATCTGGTCTGGCTATGTTCATGGTTTTCTTTGGTCATGTATGAGTGGAAAAGGGAGGCAGGGGAGTTCCAGTTTGTGAGGACAGTGGTGACATGGTTGACTGGATGGCAATAGGAAGAAGGCACATCTCATATAATTGTTTTATTCAAGACAAGTCTACACTCTCTTATGTCAAATTTGCACAGATTTCCCTGCCCTAGGTATGGTGCTTTTGATACTTCAGTAAATATTTTCACTGTTATTACACTATAGTGCTTAACTATG
>NC_041386.1:452967982-452974073 GCF_002162155.2 Triticum dicoccoides | reverse complement strand
GAGATCTTGGTATTTGATCTGAGTCTGGCTACTGGCCTATACGCACTAACCATCTACGCGGGAGTAGTTATGGGTATCCCGGCGTCGTGGTATCAGCCGAAGCACTTCAGACGTCAGCGACGGAGCGGCGCGCGCCGGATTGGAACGTAAGCCTGCTCTTGTATTAAGGGGGCTAGTTCTGCTTCCGGCCGCCCTCGCAACGTGCAGGTGTGCTATGGGCGATGGGCCCAGACCCCTGTGCGCTTAGGTTTAGACCGGCGTGCTGGCCTCTCTGTTTTGCCTAGGTGGGGCTGCGACGTGTTGATCTTCCGCGGCCGGGCATGACCCAGGAAAGTGTGTCCGGCCAAATGGGATCAAGCGTGTTGGGCTATGTGGTGCACCCCTGCAGGGAAGTTAATCTATTCGAATAGCCGTGATCTTCGGTAATAGGACGACTTGGAGTTGTACCTTGACCTTATGACAACTAGAACCGGATACTTAATAAAACACACCCTTTCAAGTTCCACAGACAACCCGGTGATCGCTTTTCTACAGGGCGACGAGGAGAGGATCGCCGGGTAGGATTATGCTACTTGGAGTTGCTACTTGGAGATGCTACTTGGAGATGCTACTTGGAGGACTTCAATCTACTCTCTTCTACATGCTGCAAGACGGAGGCTGCCAGAAGCGTAGTCTTCGATAGGATTAGCTATCCCCCCTCTTATTCTGGCATTCTGCAGTTCAGTCCACTGATATGGCCTCCTTACACATATACCCATGCATATGTAGTGTAGTTCCTTGCTTGCGAGTACTTTGGATGAGTACTCACGGTTGCTTTCTCCCCCCTTTTCCCCCTTTCCTTTCTTTCTGGTTGTCGCAACCAGATGCTGGAGTCCAGGAGCCAGACGCCATCGTCGACGACGACCCCTACTACACTGGAGGTGCCTACTACTACGTGCAGCCCGCTGACGACGACCAGGAGTAGTTAGGAGGATCCCAGGCAGGAGGCCTGCGCCTCTTTCGATCTGTATCCCAGTTTGTGCTAGCCATCTTATGGCAACTTGTTTAACTTATGTCTGTACTCAGATATTGTTGCTTCCGCTGACTCGTCTATGATCGAGCACTTGTATTCGAGCCCTCGAGGCCCCTGGCTTGTATTATGATGCTTGTATGACTTATTTATGTTTTAGAGTTGTGTTGTGATATCTTCCCGTGAGTCCCTGATCTTGATCGTACACATTTGCGTGCATGATTAGTGTACGATTGAAACGGGGGCGTCACAAGTTGGTATCAGAGCCGACTGCCTGTAGGAATCCCCCTTTCCAACTCCTTGGCCGAAGTCGAGTCTAGTCGTTGAAAAACTTTTACTAACATGGTTGTGTGGCCCATGGGCCCACGTCGCCATCGGGAGGTATTAGGATCTTTATTCCTCGACCTTTACTCTGGGATTCTGAACCCTCTTCTATTCGGGTTAAACGATTTTTACTAAAAACTAACTTTAGGTTCTCGAAAATACTTTCTTCCGGAGAGCCCCTTCAGTCCAGATGGTCACCGACTGCACCAGAAGATTTCGGAGATACTCTTTGATATTCTCTCGAGACTTTGTGCCCATCACTTTTGCTATTCCCGACCACCGATAAATCCTTATGGATAACTACTTACACTTGCCATTCTTACGATCATTCCCCATTGTTCTTGTTATTACAAGATACCCGAAGTTTTCTCTATTGTTCCGAGAATACTTCGTGCCTACTGCCTTGCAGTTCTTTGCCACATGAATACCCCTTCAAATAAATCGCCGCACTTGTCAAGTATCCGCTCATCCCCAGTTGTTCATGAGTTTCACAAAAGTCTTCAAAATACTATTCGATCTTCCGAAAATCCTCTGGAGCCTTTGGCTCTTGAAATTCTTGTTTGCTCGCATTATGGTTAATCCCATAAGTCTCGTAGTCTTAATGACATTCCTTGTCATTATCATTTTGAGTCTGTTGACTCAATATGTTTGCGAATGCACGCAATCATCATTGATCCTTATAAATTACTTCTCCGGCTAAGCTGCCGTTCTTTTAACTGGAATTGGTTCTCGACCAATCCAATTGTCATTGATTGTACCCTAAGGCTATTCAACTTATCCATCCCTACTCAGAGCATTGCTTCTGATCCCTTGATTTGGAAATCATAATTCCTTTGCATTTGACAATTGAGTTAGTCAGTTGTTTCTATAATCTGATCTCCTTGCAATCTTCTTCCTCTAGTTGAGTACCGATGCTCACGTCAGATCCCTTGTGGACCACCAGATCCTTTGTTGGATTTTATCTGACAACGCCCTTCATATTCAATAACCTTGTGAGCCTTTCCTCTGATACATAATGCCTTTGGTAAATTGTATCCTCTGCTTTCTCAACCATGCTCTGCCTTTGAGCTTGAGTTAATTACTTCTGAAGATTTGGTATATGATTCTAAGATGCCCCAATGGGTTGAACCTATGCCTTCCTTAATAGGTGTGAACTCGAAAGTTTTCACGAGTCGTACTCTTCTGGTATTTTGCCAGATAAAATTTCAAAACTACAACTTCATTGAGCGCGAGAAGTGAATGAAAGGTTATGCATTGGAGAAGTGGGAGTCGACCTTGAACTTGTGTTCATGCCCATGGACACGATGTAGATCTTATCATTAAAGCTTCTTTTAAATAAATTATTCCTTTGGTATAAGTTCATCTTATATCTAGGATCTGGCCTTTTGCAACCGTGGTTCCGACCATGATTGTTCTTCTTTGATCTCATTTCTCGGACAAGTTAAAACAATTGTCTTCTATGGATCAATACACCAGTCCCACCTTTACCTTGATCTTGTGTCGAGTATTACCCCCCTGGTATCTCGAGATTATCATGGAACTGCATAACTCCTTATGAGTTCTTCATCAAGTGCTACCTTCCCACTGATTCCAATTTTTCGCGGGCTCTGAGTTATTGAACACTCAAAGACACCGATAACTGAACCGAGTCCGCTCTTCGGTTCAACAACTCTTCAGTAAGCTTCTATAAGTACGAGTTTGTACCCGATCACGCCATTCCTAGCCTGTTTGGCTATATCATTGTCGTGACGATTCTAACTGTGCTACCTAGTCCTTATTCTCGGAGCACCAATTTTCGACGATGAACTAACCTTATGTCGATCCTCATCGTCATATCATTTCGCCTTGAACAACAAGCTTGGTTTCGAGTTTGTGTCGTACCCTTGGTTCCAATAACCTTTCACTTCATCATTACTTGACTTGATGTCATTACCGATCGATTACACCATCATGAACTCTCGCGACAAAGGTGTCGTGATCATCAACATTCTGAGCTCATCCAGGATATCAATTGAATTCATGATGAGAAATAACATCCTTGCCCTCGATGAATTGTATTATCGTCGACCACTTTATTGCCTTCCCACCAACACAAGCTTGTTCATGTTTGGTGTTATACCTTGAGTTCCTTGCTATCCAGCAATTGTTCTTCTTTACCTTGGAGTATTACCATCCTTTATGTCAAGAATGTTCTGAGATTTGTTCCACCTCTTGAGAATTCTTGGCATAGAAATACTTCTCACCATCACCATTCTTTATTGGTCCCCGTGTTAATTCCAACAAGTGAACGGTGTTGTTTGGATTCTTTCCTTCTAGCAACCCTATTTTTTTGAAGTTAATGGTCGAAAGTTCATTCTTAGGCTATTGACTATTGAATCGCCATTCTGACATTGGTCGTGCAACCCAACCCATATTTCGGGCACACCTTTCAACCAATGTTTAATTGTGTATGTTTTCCTCGAGCATACTTCCTTATATCATTTGATCTGACCAATGTTATCTCCTTGTTCACTTAATTGTGGAAATCCATCTTTTGGGAATCTCGGTGAATTGCCGTTGAGTTCACCAGACACCTCCTTGTCCTCTCCTTGGGTTAATGATGGACTCTTGATAACGGAAAACACTTCATAGTTCATTTCCCCGAGAATCTTACAATGTCATCTCGTCAATTTGCATTGCACCTTTTCTTCTCAGGTCTCCTAAGTCTGAGGTATCCTGACACCAATCGGATCTGAATCTCGGTCAGATATGAGGGTTGGGACACCTTTCCAAGAGTTATGATGTTGATCCTTTGATGACCCGCTAACATGATGTCATGCCTAGCACCCCCCCCCCCGGCTGGAGGACCTATCATTATAGATTCCTTTTCAGCAAGGTTATCCATTCATCCATGAGGAAATTGTAAGACTTATTCTACAAGTTATTCCTGATGGATCCTTCATGTTTCCAAAGTCTGACCTTTGCTCGAAGACCATGTCGATGCTATCTCGAAGCATGTTTGTGGTACTCTGATTTTCAACAAGTACATTGAAGCCCAATGCTAAATATTTCCTGCCCAATTATCCAAACACCGCTGTATGGGTAATGTCATGAAAAATCCTCTCCCCTACCTAAAGAGTTTTCTACATTATATCCTGACATGGATATCATGCTCTGCTTGTCCTTGGGAAGGATATACCCTTGAAATATGTGTTTATACCTATTTTCCTTTCCATTGATCTGTTTAATCTGATGATCATGTTTTCCTACCATTGTTGATTTAACCTTTCTTGTGATCTATATGATCTGAGCAGTAATATTCTCCTGCTTATGTAAACACCTCGGTGTACAACTCTGCCAGTGAGACCCTGTTACTTTTGTTGGTGACATTTCGGTAACCACCGATGGACGAGAACTTTGCCTACTGGTCCGCCTCGTTCAACGAGCAGGAAAATGGTTCTCTTCATCCCTCGTCCTTGGTACTGATGTTGTTGCCGACATAACTGATAGGCTATCCTCTGACATACCTTGCTTGCATGATCACGCAAGACGTCTCCGCCCTTCCTACCTTTAACCCACATGGTGGGCCCATAACCCACAGTTCCACAGGATCGAAACCTGACTCTCCTGTACACCCCCTGTTCCCAAAGTTATTCCTCCCGCGTGGACTCGTATGTAATTCATGAGCCACCTTCCAATGAGATCGTCAATTCTGGCATCGGACACAATAATTATTCCGTTGCTTGAAACCCCTTTTCACCTTCTGCCTAGGCGATGAACGATTGACTGGCTGCTTGAAACTTCTTATTGTACCTTCCAACTTTACTCTCGATGTGTTTTATTTTGTTCAACTCGAGAGGTACTCATATGCTCATTCATGGGTTAATCCCAGATTATTACCCTTATAACATTCTGTCATTGCTGATCTGCCTCGTTACCTATTCTTAAATACGATGAAGATCCCGAAGAAAGGATGCCGACTTCATCCTGATGACCTGAAGCAGAGGAATGAAGACATCAGTGTAATGGATTGATCTCTTCAAGAAGAGCAACCAAAGACGAGAAGATTCGTTAGGATTTCGTAACCAGACCTTTCCCCCTAGTCCTCCTCTTAAATCTCGGGACGAGATTTCTTGTAGTGGAGGAGAATTGTGACGCCCGGGTATTTAAGCTACAGTGAACCTCTGCTAATGATGCCACGTCACCTCGTTTACTGTTGGTAAACTCGTGTTAGTTCAAAACGATTCAAATTCAAATTTAAAATATAGGCAAACAACAAAAGTTTTCAAATAATAAAACTAAAATGTTCTGGTGGTGCCAAATAATGCGTAGGTAATTATGGTGGAGAAACCACACTTGTATAAAATATGTAAATACTCAAAATGAATATAATAGTAGCAAAACAATTAGTTAAATGATTATAAAATAATAAACAATTATAAATGGTTTTATATTAGGTGCCAAGTTAATTGCGGTAGTGGCATAAGTATTAAAAATATTTTAGGTGCAACTTGGGTTTTTCATAAACACCGAAATTTAATAAAACAGAAAAGAAAAAAGAAATAAAATAGAAAAACAAACTAACAAAAAAAAGAAAAAGAAACCCCCCAAACCCCCGGGCCAACCGACCCAGCTAGCCAACCGGCCGGCCCAGTCAGCCAGCCCACCCCGGCCGGCCCACCTCTCCCCGCATAACCCCCCACCCCCCCGACCGAACCCTAGCCTCATCACCCCAATCACCCGCACGATCCCCATCTCTCCTCTCGCCCCCACCCCCCC